>NW_024609756.1:390000-400943 GCF_018296145.1 Oncorhynchus tshawytscha
TGGGCTAAACTAGAAAAAGAGGTTGCTAACTAATCCCCCAGAAAGTGGTTTAGATTATTGCTGACCAGCAAAAAGATGGGAAAGCAAAAGGGTGGAGGAGACAAAATGGAGGACAGAGAATGAAGGGGGTAAGAGATACGTGTTGTTTAAACATCCATTCATTTGTTTATGTATTAATTCTTCAGCTACACCAGTCCTCTTCTCTTCTGATGATCTTTCCTCCCTAAAACTCCTCTCTCATCCTACATCCTCTCTCCTCTTTCATCCTCTCTCCTCTCTCATCCTACATCCTCTCTCATCCTACATCCTACATCCTCTATCCTCTCTCAACCTACACCCTCTCTCCTCTCTCATCCTACATCCTCTCTCATCCTACATCCTCTCTCCTCTCTCATCCTACATCCCCTCTCCTCTCATCTCATCCTTTATCCTCTCTCATCCTACATCCTACATCCTCTCTCCTCTCATCCTTTATCCTCTCTCATCCTACATCCTCTCTCCTCTCTCATCCTACATCCTCTTTCTCCTACATCCTCTCTCCTACATCCCCTCTCCTCTCTCTCCTCCATGCCTACATCCTCTCTCCTACATCCCTACATCCTCTCTCCTCTCTCTCCTCCATTCCTACATCCTCTCTCCTCTCTCTCCTCCATCCTCTCCTCTCTCTCCTCCATTCCTCCATCCTCTCCTCGCTCTCCTCCATTCCTATATCCTCTCTCCCCTCTCTCCGCTCTCCTCCATTCCTACATCCCCTCTCCTCACTCTCCTCCATTCCTACATCCCCCTCTTCTCTCTCTCCTCCATCCCTATATTCCCATGCCTATAACTGTGCTGTGACTGTCACTGGTGTAGTGAATAGTCTAGTCTAGTGTGCGTATGCTTGTATGAATAGAGCTGCTGACTCCATTGTGTGTTCAGGGCAACAGATAAAGCTCAATGAAAGACTATTTGAAATGGCTCAGACAATGATCTGAGGAACATAGAGACATGGACCACACTACCATACCTGCAATGTCACCTGTCCGTCTCGTTGGGGCTCGGTGTGGGCGTGTGAGGGGACCGGTGTGTGGGGGCGGAGAGATGTTTCCCCCCCAAGCACACAGAGAGCTCATTACAGCACTGTGGCACGCAGAGCGTGGCGGCACGTCCCAAAAATATACTCATTTCCAAAATAACAACCCCAAACCACCCCCCCCCACATTAATAATGTAGGAGTAGACGGACCAACGACTTTAAACAGCACCACATTAATAATGTAGGAGTAGACGGATCAACGACTTTAAACAGCACCACATTAATAATGTAGGGGTAGACAGACCAACGACTTTAAACAGCACCACATTAATAATGTAGGGGTAGACGGACCAACGACTTTAAACAGCACCACATTAATATTGTAGGAGTAGACGGACCAACGACTTTAAACAGCACCACATTAATAATGTAGGGGTAGATGGACCAACGACTTCAAACAGCACCACATTAATAATTTAGGGGTAGACGGATCAACGACTTTAAACAGCACCACATTAATAATGTAGGGGTAGACAGACCAACGACTTTAAACAGCACCACATTAATAATGTAGGGGTAGACGGACCAACGACTTTAAACAGCACCACATTAATAATGTAGGAGTAGACGGACCAACGACTTTAAACAGCACCACATTAATAATGTAGGAGTAGACGGACCAACGACTTTAAACAGCACCACATTAATAATGTAGGGGTAGACAGACCAACGACTTTAAACAGCACCACATTAATAATGTAGGAGTAGACGGACCAACGACTTTAAACAGCACCACATTAATAATGTAGGAGTAGACGGACCAACGACTTTAAACAGCACCACATTAATAATGTAGGAGTAGACGGACCAACGACTTTAAACAGCACCACATTAATAATGTAGGAGTAGACGGACCAACGACTTTAAACAGCACCACATTAATAATGTAGGAGACTTTAAACAGACGACAGACCAACGACTTTAAACAGCACCACATTAATAATGTAGAGGTAGACGGACCAACGACTTTAAACAGCACCACATTAATAATTTAGGGGTAGACGGACCAACGACTTTAAACAGCACCACATTAATAATGTAGGAGTAGACGGACCAACGACTGTAAACAGCACCACATTAATAATTTAGGGGTAGACGGACCAACGACTTTAAACAGCACCACATTAATAATGTAGGGGTAGACAGACCAACGACTTCAAACAGCACCACAAACAAAGGAGAGAAAGAACTGAGGACATTATAGTTCTAACGGCTGGTATAGTGGTCTGATATGGCTGGTATAGTGGTCTGATACGGCTGGTATAGTGGTCTGATACGGCTGGTATAGTGGTCTCACCATACGGCTGGTATAGAGGTCTGATACAGCTGGTATAGTGGTCTGATACGGCTGGTATAGTGGTCTGATACGGCTGGTATAGTGGTCTGATACGGCTGGTATAGTGGTCTGATACGGCTGGTATAGTGGTCTGTATAGTGGTCTGATACGGCTGGTATAGTGGTCTGATACGGCTGGTATAGTGGTCTCACCATATGGCTGGTATAGTGGTCTGATACGGCTGGTATAGTGGTCTGATACGGCTGGTATAGTGGTCTGATACGGCTGGTATAGTGGTCTCACCATACGGCTGGTATAGAGGTCTGATACAGCTGGTATTGAGGTCTGATACGGCTGGTATAACTTAATTGAGGAAAATAAGAACAATCCGAAATTCCTTTTTGATACTGTCGCAAAGCTAACTAAAAAGCAGCATTCCCCAAGAGAGGATGGCTTTCACTTTAGCAGTGATAAATTCATGAAATTCTTTGAGGAAAAGATAATGATTATTAGGAAGCAAATTACGGACTCCTCTTTAAATCTGCGTATTCCTTCAAAGCTCAGTTGTCCTGAGTCTGCACAACTCTGCCAGGACCTAGGATCAAGAGAGACACTCAAGTGTTTTAGTACTATATCTCTTGACACAATGATGAAAATAATCATGGCCTCTAAACCTTCAAGCTGCATACTGGACCCTATTCCAACTAAACTACTGAAAGAGCTGCTTCCTGTGCTTGGCCCTCCTATGTTGAACATAATAAATGGCTCTCTATATCCACCGGATGTGTACCAACCTCACTAAAAGTGGCAGTAATAAAGCCTCTCTTGAAAAAGCCAAACCTTGACCCAGAAAATATAAAAAACTATCGGCCTATATCGAATCTTCCATTCCTCTCAAAAATTTTAGAAAAGGCTGTTGCGCAGCAACTCACTGCCTTCCCGAAGACAAACAATGTATACGAAATGCTTCAGTCTGGTTTTAGACCCCATCATAGCACTGAGACTGCACTTGTGAAGGTGGTAAATGACCTTTTAATGGCATCAGACCGAGGCTCTGCATCTGTCCTCGTGCTCCTAGACCTTAGTGCTGCTTTTGATACCATCGATCACCACATTCTTTTAGAGAGATTGGAAACCCAAATTGGTCTACACGGACAAGTTCTGGCCTGGTCTAGATCTTATCTGTCAGAAAGATATCAGTTTGTCTCTGTGAATGGCTTGTCCTCTGACAAATCAACTGTACATTTCGGTGTTCCTCAAGGTTACGTTTTAGGACCACTATTGTTTTCACTATATATTTTACCTCTTGGGGATGTCATTCGAAAACTTAATGTTAACTTTCACTGCTATGCGGATGACACACAGCTGTACATTTCAATGAAACATGATGAAGCCCCAACATTGCCCTCGCTAGAAGCATGTGTTTCAGACATAAGGAAGTGGATGGCTGCAAACTTTCTACTTTTAAACTCGGACAAAACAGCTTGTTCTAGGTCCCAAGAAACAAAGAGATCTTCTGTTGAATCTGACAATTAATCTTAATGGTTGTACAGTCGTCTCAAATAAAACTGTGAAGGACCTCGGCGTTACTCTGGACCCGATCTCTCTTTTGAAGAACATATCAAGACTGTTTCAAGGACAGCTTTTTTTCCATCTATGTAACATTGCAAAAATCAGAAACTTTCTGTCCAAAAATGATGCAGAAAAATTAATCCATGCTTTTGTCACTTCTAGGTTAGACTACTGCAATGCTCTACTTTCCGGCTACCCGGATAAAGCACTAAATAAACTTCAGTTAAATGCTAAATACGGCTGCTAGAATCCTGACTAGAACCAAAAAATTTGATCATATTACTCCAGTGCTAGCCTCCCTACACTGGCTTCCTGTCAAAGCAAGGGATTTCAAGGTATTACTGCTAACCTACAAAGCATTACATGGGCTTGCTCCTACCTATCTCTCTGATTTGGTCCTGCCGTACATACCTACACGTACGCTACGGTCACAAGACGCAGGCCTCCTAATTGTCCCTAGAATTTCTAAGCAAACAGCTGGAGGCAGGGCTTTCTCCTATAGAGCTCCATTTTTATGGAATGGTCTGCCTACCCATGTCAGAGACGCAAACTCGGTCTCAATATACTCAGAATTGTCTCAGGGTGGTAAGTTGGTGGTTGAAGATATCCCTCTAGTGGTGTGGGGGCTGTGCTTTGGCAAAGTGGGTGGGGTTATATCCTTCCTGTTTGGCCCTGTCCGGGGGTGTCCTCGGATGGGGCCACAGTGTCTCCTGACCCCTCCTGTCTCAGCCTCCAGTATTTATGCTGCAGTAGTTTATGTGTCGGGGGGCTAGGGTCAGTTTGTTATATCTGGAGTACTTCTCCTGTCCTATTCGGTGTCTTGTGTGAATTTAAGTATGCTCTCTCTAATTCTCTCTTTCTCTCTTTCTTTCTCTCTCTCGGAGGACCTGAACCCTAGGAACATGCCTCAGGACTACCTGACATGATGACTCCTTGCTGTCCCCAGTCCACCTGGCCGTGCTGCTGCTCCAGTTTCAACTGTTCTGCCTTATTATTATTGGACCACGCTGGTCATTTATGAACATTTTAACCTCTTGGCCATGTTCTGTTATAATCTCCACCTGGCACAGCCAGAAGAGGACTGGCCACCCCACATAGCCTGGTTCCTCTATAGGTTTCTTCCTAGGTTTTGGCCTTTCTAGGGAGTTTTTCCTAGGCACCGCACTTCTACACCTGCATTGCTTGCTGTTTGGGGTTTTAGGCTGGGTTTCTGTACAGCATTTTGAGATATCAGCTGATGTACGAAGGGCTATATAAATACATTTGATTTGATTTGATACGGCTGGTATAGAGGTCTGATACGGTTGGTATAGAGGTCTCAACATACGGCTGGTATAGTGGTCTGATACGGCTGGTATAGTGGTCTGATACGGCTGGTATAGAGGTCTCACCATACGGCTGGTATAGTGGTCTGATACGGCTGGTATAGTGGTCTGATACGGCTGGTATAGTGGTCTGATACGGCTGGTATAGTGGTCTGATACGGCTGGTATAGTGGTCTGATACGGCTGGTATAGTGGTCTGATTCGGCTGGTATAGTGGTCTGATATGGCTGGTATAGTGGTCTGATTACGGCTGGTATAGTGGTCTGATACGGCTGGTATAGTGGTCACCATACGGCTGGTATGGTGGCTACGGCTGGTATAGAGGTCTCACCATACGGCTGGTATAGTGGTCTGATACGGCTGGTATAGTGGTCTGATACGGCTGGTATAGAGGTCTCACCATACGGCTGGTATAGTGGTCTGATACGGCTGGTATAGAGGTCTAATACAGCTGGTATAGTGGTCTGATACGGCTGGTATAGTGGTCTGATACGGCTGATATAGTGGTCTGATACGGCTGGTATAGAGGTCTCACCATACGGCTGGTATAGTGGTCTCACCATACGGCTGGTATAGAGGTCTGATACAGCTGGTATAGTGGTCTGATACGGCTGGTATAGTGGTCTGATACGGCTGGTATAGAGGTCTGATATAGTGGTCTGATACGGCTGGTATAGTGGTCTGACGGCTGGTATAGAGGTCTCACCATACGGCTGGTATAGTGGTACGGCTGGTATGGGAGGTCTCACCATACGGCTGGTATAGTGGTCTCACCATACGGCTGGTATAGTGGTCTCACCATACGGCTGGTATAGTGGTCTGATACGGCTGGTATAGAGGTCTGATACGGCTGGTATAGTGGTCTGATACGGCTGGTATAGTGGTCTGATACGGCTGGTATAGAGGTCTCACCATACGGCTGGTATAGTGGTCTGATACGGCTGGTATAGTGGTCTGATACGGCTGGTATAGAGGTCTCACCATACGGCTGGTATAGTGGTCTGATACGGCTGGTATAGTGGTCTGATACGGCTGGTATAGTGGTCTGATACGGCTGGTATAGTGGTCTGATGCAGCTGGTATAGTGGTCTGATACGGCTGGTAAAGTGGTCTGATACGGCTGGTATAGTGGCTCACCATACGGCTGGTATAGTGGTCTGATACGGCTGGTATAGTGGTCTGATATGGCTGGTATAGTGGTCTCACCATACGGCTGGTATAGTGGTCTGATACGGCTGGATGGTATAGTGGTCTGATACGGCTGGTATAGTGGTCTCACCATACGGCTGGTATAGTGGTCTCACCCTACGGCTGGTATAGTGGTCTGATACGGCTGGTATAGTGGTCTGATACGGCTGGTATAGTGGTCTCACCACCTGGTATAGTGGTCTCACCACGGCTGGTATAGTGGTCTGATACGGCTGGTATAGAGGTCTCACCATACGGCTGGTATAGTGGTCTGATACGGCTGGTATAGAGGTCTCACCATACGGCTGGTATAGTGGTCTGATACGGCTGGTATAGAGGTCTGATACGGCTGGTATAGTGGTCTGATACGGCTGGTATAGTGGTCTGATACGGCTGGTATAGTGGTCTGATACGGCTGGTATAGTGGTCTCACCATACGGCTGGTATAGTGGTCTGATACGGCTGGTATAGTGGTCTGATACGGCTGGTATAGTGGTCTGATACGGCTGGTATAGTGGTCTGATACGGCTGGTATAGTGGTCTCACCATACGGCTGGTATAGTGGTCTGATACGGCTGGTATAGTGGTCTGATACGGCTGGTATAGTGGTCTGATACGGCTGGTATAGTGGTCTGATACGGCTGGTATAGAGGTCTCACCATACGGCTGGTATAGTGGTCTCACCATACAGCTGGTATAGTGGTCTGATACGGCTGGTATAGTGGTCTGATACGGCTGGTATAGAGGTCTCACCATACGGCTGGTATAGTCTCACCATACGGCTGGTATAGTGGTCTGATACGGCTGGTATAGTGGTCTCACCATACGGCTGGTATAGTGGTCTGATACGGCTGGTATAGTGGTCTCACCATACGGCTGGTATAGTGGTCTGATACGGCTGGTATAGTGGTCTGATACGGCTGGTATAGAGGTCTGATACGGCTGGTATAGAGGTCTGATACGGCTGGGCTAGTGGTCATTACAAAAATCATGGGCATTAATATGGAGTTGGTCCCCCTTTGCTGCTATAACAGCCTCCACTCTTCTGGGAAGGCTTTCCACTAGATGTTGGAACATTGCTGTGGGGACTTGCTTCAATTCAGCCACAAAAGCTTTAGTGAGGTTGGGGACTGATGTTGGGTAATTAGGCCTGGCTCGCAGTCAGCGTTCCAATTCCTCCCAAAGGTGTTGGATTGGGTTGAAGTCAGGGCTCTGAGCAGGCCAGTCAAGTTCTTCGACACAGATCTCGACAAACCATTTGTGTATGGACCTCGCTTTGTGCACAGGGGCATTGTCATGCTGAAACAGGAAAGGGCCTTCCCCAAACTGTTGCCACAAAGTTGGAAGCACAGAATAGTCTAGAATGTCATTGTGTGCCGTAGCTTTAAGATTTCCCTTCACTGGAACTAAAGGGCCCGAACCAACCTCAAAACAGCCCCAGACCATTACATCTCCTCCACCAGACTACATTGGGGCAGGTATGTTCTCCGGGCATCCGCCAAACTCAGATTTCCAGATGGTGAAGCGTGATTAATCACTTCAGATTCAGGTTTCCTCTGTGTACGGCTGTTCAGCCATGGAAACCCAATTTATGAAGCTCCCGACGAACAGTTCTTGTGCTTCCAGAGGCAGTTTGGAATTTGGCTGTTTTTTGGAAATTTGTATTTCTTTTAAAAAATTCAGACAATTTTTATGCGCTTCAGCACTCGCTGGGCTCATTCTGTGAGCTTGTGTGGCCTGCCACTTCACAGCTGAACCGCTGTTGCTCCTAGACGTTCCCACTTCACAATAACAGCACTTACAGTTGACTGGGGCAGCTCTAGCAGGGCAGAAATTTTGACAAAATTACTTGTTGGAAAGGTGGCATCCCATGATGGTGCCATGTTGAACATCACGGAGCTGTTCAGTAAGGCCATTCTTCTGCCAATGTTTGTCTATGGAGATTGCATGGTTGTGTGCTCGATTTCATACACCTGTCAACAACGGGTGTGACTGAAATAACCGAATCCACTCATTTGAAGGGGTGTCCACATACTTTTTAATATAGTGTGTGTGTGCAGTGTGTGTATGTATAGTGTGTGTATGTATAGTGTGTGTGTGCAGTGTGTGTATGTATAGTGTGTGTGTATAGTGTGTGTGTGCAGTGTGTGTATGTATGTGTGTGTGTATATAGTGTGTGTGTGTGCAGTGTGTGTGTATATAGTGTGTGTGTGTGTGTGTGTGTGTGTGTGTGTGTGTGTGTATGTATAGTGTGTGTGTGCAGTGTGTGTATACTGTGCCTTGAGTTCTGATGGGGAGAGTTTCTCCAGTCGGTGGCTGGTATCAGGTGATCCCTGGTTCTTCCTGTTCAGATAGACTACACACACCTGGCTCTTCTCCAGGAACGACAGCAGCAGCAGCCTATCACTGAGCACCGCTGGGGATGACATCACACACAAAGGGTAAAGGGCAAGGTCTTAAACGGTGTGGTGAGTGTGATCTGAACTGTTTAGATAGGTATAAGCAGTGTAATAGTGGAGCGTCCACCTCCCTCCCTCCCTCCCTCCCTCCCTCCCTCCCTCCCTCCCTCCCTCCCTCCCTCCCTCCCTCCCTCCCTCCCTCCCTCCCCCTCCCTCCCTCCCTCCCATCCTTCCCTCCCATCCTTCCTCCCAAACATTGAATAGTTAGGACAATGTTTCCCAAACTCCCCCAAGGGAGTGCTAGGGGCATGTTTTTGCCCCTAGCACTACACAGCTGATTCAGTCCAGTAAAGCTTGATGAGGAGTTGATCATTTGAATCAACTGTGTAGTGCTAGAGGGCAAAAACCAACTGAAATGCGCTCGCCCTTGTGGTCCCCAGGGCTGAGTTTGGGAAACTCTGAGGTGGACCAAGGGGTAGGAAGTGAATTGGGACCAGCTGTGACACACTACGGTTCCCCCCCCGCTCTATACCTTACAGTAGAGCTACGATCCTTGTTGACATATTTCATGATGGAACTTAACAGCCATTACGATCCTTTTCCAAAACTCTCTGTTTTTTAAACTCTCACTTCATCCCAATTTCAACAAGGAGCTGTGATTGCGTCACACAGAGCAGTAGATTACGCATATTTTACACCATCAAAGTATTACCGGCTGCTATCTGGCAGACAGAGGCCAAACGGCACATATACCTCACCGTTAACCCAACACGCACGCACGCACGCACACACACACACACACACACACACACACACACACACACACACACACACACACACACACACACACACACACACACACACACACACACACACACACACACACACACACACACACACACACACACACACGTAGTAAGCCCCCATTGCACATTATGTCAACATGTTGCTCAGAGGTTGGCATGTGTGTGTGTTAACATATTTCTCATTCAGTCAGTCAATGGAATAGCATTAAGTGGATGTTTAAGGGGTCTGTTTACCCCTGCCCCTAATCCCCCCCACATCAGCCACCTGGTCTCCAGTGGTCCAACCAACGCCCGGTCCATCCTCAATCCCAAATCCTTCATTTAGGATTTTGCTGTTTGATCGGATTAAATATAATCTAATAATCCCGTTTATAGACACTCTAGTCAGATCAATACCAAACGGACCATTTTAACATGTTTATGAGTCATCTATAGCTGTGTCCCAAAAGGCCCCTTATTCCCTATATAGTGCACTACTTCTTGACCAGGGCCCATAGGGAATAGGGTGCCATTTTGGAAAAACCTGTGGAAAAGCCTATGGAAAAGCCTATGGAAAAGCCTATGGAAAAGCCTATGGAAAAACCTATGGAAAAGCCTATGGAAAAGCCTATGCGTAATGTATCAGAAAGACACTTTATGCATGACTTTGTTTAGGGAGAGTTAAGGCGATCATTGATGGTGGTATTTTATAATCATGGACATGTAGGACCAGTAGCATTAACATAAATACCAGATAAAACCTAAGTCTTTAATACAGGACATATTATAAGGCCTAGTGTTCCAGATATACACACTCAACTGTCCTGATTTCAAATTCTATTTTTTTTCCTCTCATATTCTGAGATGATATTTGCCCCGACTTCTCGCTCTCTTAATTATTCATTTTTCACACAACCACAGCGTGCGTCAGAATCATAATTATACACACTCGTACACAAACATAGCACAAGCCATTGCTAATTGCTGTGTCGGTTACTATATCTAGTGTGTGCATGAGTGTGTGTGTGTGTGCATGTGTGTGTGTGTGCATGAGTGTGTGTGTGCATGAGTGTGTGAGCCAATTCAAAGCAAGGTATGAGAACAGTACATGTCATGTTTTTCTCCCCAACCATTTAAATTGGTTTAATTGGTTTAATAAACAGATACATTTTAACGAGAGGGGGGTTTAAGTGCACATCAAGGTTTGCAGAGCTTGGTGAATAGAGTTTCGTTTAGCAGGATCAAGTGCAATTTCATCCCCTACTAGTCTCGAAGGGCCCACAGGCTACTGTGAGTAGCTCTGAGGAGAGGGATGGAGAGGAGA
>NW_024609757.1:0-25000 GCF_018296145.1 Oncorhynchus tshawytscha
CATCAAAACAATCTTAAATAAAGTCTCCCCTAAAGATATTGAAGTGTTACATTAAAAAACAGAGTTTATTTATTCATTTTTATAAAATTTGTGGTAGGAAAAAAAAATATTGCCCTTTTTGAGCAGCAAGGTTTCTTTCTTTCTTTCTGAAGCAGGAGGGAGTATGGCGGTTCCTGCATTGATACTGTATTACCCAGAGGCCCCAAAAACTGCTAGGCCCCCTGGGAAACAAAATGGCTGGCGACGGTTTCTCGTTTCACTCTTATCTGCATGAAGCAATGACACCACATCAATCGGTCTGCATTAGAGCAACGATTTCCCTTGAGTGTCCACCTGTAAACTGGGAAAATTGAACAGTGCACATATTTCATCCTGGGAAAAGTCCCAGTTCTTATTATTTTATACTCAACCGACTGTACCTCCGATTAGAGAGACAGATACAGGATCCAAGGCAGAGTGACAAGTGCTTTACCAACAACATTATGAAAGGGGGGTTGATGTAAGTCTGTAAAGTCAAAACAACAGCGGTGAGGTCTAACGTGTCAACTCAAAGAGCACAAAACGATGTGAAAGATTCAAATGATGTAAACAAGCGAGGGATGTGTTTCACTGAATACACTTCTCAAAATTGTTCTTACATTTTTTTTGGACTTTCCAATATCAATTAGTTTAAGAGGCAACATTTCAGCTTTTAGGAAATCTGATATGACATGCGGAAAAAAGCTTGTTAAAGCTTGTTAAAAAGAGCTTGTTAAAAAAGCTTATAATGCATTTACAAATGATGAATTGATCCAAATCTGGTCATTCCGTGCCCCCAACCCCACCCCCTTTTCAAAATCAGCCTGACATGTCAGAACTAAGAAAAACAAGTCTTCAGGTGCCCAGCCGCCACAGCAACACACTGTCATGGCCGACTCACCGAAGATCCCAGCAACAAGGACAACAACATAGTTTTGTGCTACTTACAAAAAACTGTAAAACCTTTCATTTCAAAACAAAACACTCCAACACATTAAGAGCTTAAGTTTACAGAATTATAACAACTCAATATTACATTTAGTACCCCTATGTAAGGTACCAAACAACACACAAATAAAACCCTTTATATAAACACCACATAATCCCCAAAATAGCATGTAGCTAGCATGCCAGTAAACAGAATGAGCATCTGAAGTATATTATACAATGAGTCAGGCAGATAAAATGATTTACCAGAAATATATTTTTTTGTTTCAACTGGTTCCTTGTGTTTCGCTGGGTCACGGAGGACGATGTCATATTGTACAGGCGCTTGATGCAAGAACCTGTTTTTTCTCCCGTTAAACACATGCCCGCTAGCTATCGTTTGTAGCTGAATCTCCGAGCTTATAGCAAAAAGGAGGATTAACTAATGCAGGTCAAATATTCCAAGGCACATTTTTTTTTGCTTTTTCAAACGATAACTATTCATTTCAAATTGACCACCACTATATCTTCTAAAAGAAAATGTTATGTTGCTAGCGGCTACAGTTTCTAGGCAAAACCAATTGATATTTTTAACCCAGTAACGGACAGAAAATATTTTTAAAAGATCAGCCAAAATTTGACCCTGCTTTTTGTAGTTCAGGGTTAGACCATTCACACTGCCCACCATGTTTCCAACACCAAACTGTACAAGATATGTAAAACAGTACGTATATGCAGCATGGGGTTTTCTTCCTCTTATCTTTTTCTTTTTTTTAAATCAAAAGTACCAACCAACAGCAACACAATTACAACCAACCAACCAATGAAGGACAATTTTCTCTAAGTAGCCAAAACACACTGAGCATGCCGTCCAGTTACAAAGGTACAAAACATGTCAATTATTGCACAATAGAAAGGCTCAAAAGTGTTTGTGTCCGATGCAATAGTATTGCCCCAAATATGGATCAGCTTTTCAAAGGTACAGGATTTTTGACTGGTGTCTAACCCCTGTCAGTCTCCCAGCTTTTGCCATGATTCAGCGAATCAGGGAGCTGCCCTCCCTCCCCTACTCAGTCTTAATTTCCAGGGTGGTTGGCATGGGTTGATCACTGTGCCACTTCTTCATGTGTTTCTCTAGAGTGCTGTACACACTGAAAGGCATGTGGCAGATTTCACATTTATAAACGTCCTTGCCCATCTGGCCGTGGGTCTTCATGTGGCGAGTGAGCTTGCTACTCTGGGCGCAGGCGTAGCTGCACAGGTCACACTTGTAGGGCCTCTCTCCCGTGTGGCTGCGCGGTGCACTGTCAGGTTGCTGCAGTTCTTGAAGATCTTGCCGCAGTACCGCATGTGTCGCTCCGCCGGCTGCCATCCTTGGAGCTGGGGCGCCCGCCGCTCCCTGACAGGTGGGGGTGCTGGCCCCTCTCCCCGTCCCGCTGTGGCCCGAGGCCCCGCAGCCGCCGTCCATCTCCTCGGGAGGCGTGGAGTAGCGCATGCTGCCGTTCTCGGAGGAGTGCTCGGAGGATGTGGCGAAGGGCGATTGTCTGGTGGAGTACTCTCCAAAGCTGAGTAAGGGGTCCTTGAGTTGTCGGGAGGCGGCATAGCCGGCCAGCCACTGGGAGTAGACGTTATCTGTGTTGGGGATGGTGGGCGTGGGAGGATCCAGTTCTTTCTCCACCTTGATACGCTTGGTCATGGTGCTGAGGACCCGGGGCTCCCCATCAGGAGCTTCCTGGTCAGGGCCTCATTAGAGAGAGGACCCAGGCCATTGGCTGTTGGGGTGGTGCCACAGACCTTGTCGGCCCGGTCCGACTCCAGTGCCAAGTCCTCTTCACAGGCGTCCCGGGAGTGCTCCGTCGGTGGGGATGGGAGTGGGGGTGGAGGGCCTGGCTGTTCTGGTGGTGCCGGGCCCCTTCCAACAGCAGGCTGAAATGATAATCGGTCTTCTCACCTTCCTCAGTCTCCATCTCTTCCTCTGCCTCCTCTCCTTCTTCCTCCTCTTCCTCCTCTTCTTCCTCGTCTCCCTCTTCCTCTTCACATCTCCCTCCTCCTCCTCTTCTTCCTCTTCCTCCTCCTCACCATTCTCAAGCAGGCCGTTGTTCTCACTCTTGAACTTGGCCACCACGGACTTGAGGGCGCTGGTAGCGCTGCCCACCAGGTCGCTGGTGCCTGGGTCGGGTGAGCTGGAGGTGGATAGGCCGTCATCCGACTTGGTGTTGAGGAGTTCTTCTGAGAGTGCGTCTTCATGTGGCGCTTCAGCTTGCTGGCCTGGGTGCAGGCGTGGTTGCACAGGTGGCATTTGTAGGGCTTCTCTCCTGTGTGGCTGCGCCGGTGCACGATCAGGTTGCTCTGGAACTTGAAGGTCTTCCCGCAGAACTCGCACGACTTGGCCTTGAGCGCGTGGTAGGCTGGGCGGGTTGGGGGTGGAGCGGAAGCCGGACGAGGGCGACTGGGAGGTGGAGAGGGGAGCGTGGCTGAGAAGGGGGCTTGGAGCCCGGCTGGAAGGGCTGCAGCAGCCGTTGTATGGGCTTGTTGGGCGACAGGGGTGGGGAGGCCCCCGTGGGGTTACCCGCCAGCTCCCGCAGTCTCCTTGAGAAGTCCATGGCGGGCGGTGGGTCCAGGACCACTGAGTTGAGCCGCATCACCCTGTCGAAGGTGCTCGGGTGATGGGTGGCCAGCGCCAGGTTCTCTGGGCTCAGGTGGTGCCGTGGAGGCGGACTAAACAGAGGAGGCGTCCGGGGTAGCGCCCTCGTGGGGGACAGAGGTGGCCCCTTCCCGGCCAGACCCGGACCCAGGCAATCTCAGCAGACTGAAGGGGCTCCCATCGGCCAGGTGGACACCGTGGAGGGGGGGCTGGGAGGTGCAGTCACCCCCCATCCCAGGCGGGGCGGCTACCCTGGGGGTGAGGGGGCTGCCTGGCTCGCTCTCCAGATAGATGCGGAAGCCGTGGGTGTTCTGGGCGTGCTGGAGCAGGAACCAGGCACTGCTGAACGGATGCTTGCAGGTCGTACACGTGTAACTACTGGGCTCATCCTTATCTGTGAATAGGAGAGAGAAAGAAGAAGGGTTACTTGACTGAAAGAGATTGAGGACCTCTAGGATTGCTAGACCGTGATACTTCATATTTCAGTTCGACACCAAAGATATCCATTGTATTTGATAAATAATTCAGCTTCAGTTTTTACCAGCTTAATTAATACACTGAGATTTAAACATGCATTCAATTACACAGCCCATCTAAACAACACCAGCAATGAGATCTCAATCAGTGTATACAATTTACACAGACAAGGAGGTAATTAGGAATATTTTAAACAATAATTGAATTTCAATGGCCCTTGCACGATGACCTGAGATTTGCCTGACAATGCGTTTGTAATCTCGTTAAACACACTCAACCATCCTCCATAGATGCGTTTAGAGAATTAGAGGGCTAAAGTAGAACATGTATCTAATGCTGACACATTTATATTTCACATTTTAGTCATTTAGCAGATGCTATTAGCCAGAGCGACTTACAGTTAGTGCATTCATCTTAAGATAGATAAGTGGGACAACCACAGCCATAGTAAATACATGTTCCTAAATAGAGTAGCTAACTAAAGTCAGAGCTAGTAAGGGGGAAAAAGTTAATTAAATACTTTATAAAAATATAGAGTGATGGAAAAAGTATTTGATCCCCTGCTGATTTTGTACGTTTTCCCACTGACAAAGAAATGATCAGTCTATAATTTTAATGGTAGGTTTATTTGAACAGTGAGAGACAGGATAACAACAAAAAAATCCAGAAAAGCATGTCAAAATGTTATACATTTATTTGCATTTTAATGAGGAAATAAGTATTTGACCCCCTCTCAATCAGAAAGATTTCTGTCTCCCAGGTGTCTTTTATACAGGTAACGGGCTACAGAGATTAGGAGCACACTCTTATAGGAGTGCTCTAATCTCGGTTGTTACCTGTATAAGACACCTGTCCACAAAGCAATCAATCAGATTCCAAACTCTCCACCATGGCCAAGAACAAGCTCTCAAGGATGCCAGGGACAAGATTGTAGACCTACACAAGGCTGGAATGGGCTACAAGACCATCGTAAACAGCTTGGTGAGAAGGTGACAACAGTTGGTGCGATTATTCGCAAATGGAAGAAACACAAAATAACTGTCAATCTCCCTCAGCTGGGGCTCCATGCAAGATCTCACCTCGTGGAGTTGCAATGATCATGAGAACGGTGAGGAATCAGCCCAGAACTACACGGGAGGATCTTGTCAATGATCTCAAGGCAGCTGGGACCATAGTCATCAACAATTGGTACACACTACTCTGTGAAGGACTGAAATCCTGCATCGCCCGCAAGGTCCCTCTGCTCAGAAAGCACATATACATGCCCTTCTGAAGTTTGCCAATGAACAGCTGAATGATTCAGAGGACAACTGGGTGAAAGTGTTGTGGTCAGATGAGACCAAAATGGAGCTCTTTGGCATCAATTCAACTCGCCGTGTTTGGAGGAGGAGGAATGCTGCATATGACCCCAAGAACACCATCCCCACCGTCAAGCATTGAGGTGGAAATATTATGCTTTGGGGGGTGTTTTTCTGCTAAGGGGACAGGACAACTTCACCGCATCAAAGGGATGATGGACGGGGCCATGTACCGTCAAATCTTGGGTAAGAACCTCCTTCCCTCAGCCAGGGCATTGAAAATGGGTCGTGGATGGGTATTCCAGCATGACAATGACCCAAAATACGGCCAAGGCAACAAGGAGTGGCTCAAGAAGAAGCACATTAAGGTCCTGGAGTTGCCTAGCCAGTCTCAGACCTTAATCCCATAGAAAATCTGTGGAGGGAGCTGAAGGTTCGAGTTGCCAAACCTTAATGACTTGGAGAAGATCTGCAAAGAGGAGTGGGACAAAATCCCTCCTGAGATGTGTGCACAAACCTGGTGGCCAACTACAAGAAACGTCTGACCTCTGTGATTGCCAAAAGGGTTTTGCCACCAAGTACTAAGTCATGTTTTGCAGAGGGGTCAAATACCTATTTCCCTCATTAAAATGCAAATCAATTTATAACATTTTGACATGCGTTTTTCTGGATTTTTGTGTTGTTATTCTGTCTCTCACTGTTCAAATAAACCTACCATTACAATTATAGCCGGATCATTTCTTTGTCAGTGGGCAAACATACAACATCAGCAGGATCAAATACATTTTTTTCCTTCACTGTATATATATATATATATATATATATATATAGTACCAGTCAAAAGTTTGGACACACTTACTCAGTCCAAGATATTTATTTATTTGTACTATTTTCTACATTGTAGCATAATAGTGAAGACATCAAAACTATGAAATAACACATATGGAATCATGTAGTCACCAAAAAAGTGTTAAACAAATGAAAATATATTTCATATTTGAGATTCTTCAAAGCAAGCAGCTTCCTGAGATAGTCACCTGAAATGCATTTCAATTAACAGGGGTGCCGTGTTAAAAGTTAATTTGTGGAATTTCTTTCATTCTTAACGCGTTTGAGACAATCAGTTGTGTTGTGACAAGGTAGGGGTGGTATACAGAAGATAGCCCTATTTGATAAAAGACCAAGTCCATATTATGGCAAGAACAGCTCAAATAAGCAAAGAGCAACATCAGTCCATCATTACTTTAAGACATGAAGGTCAGTGAATCCAGAAAATTTCAAGAACTTAGAAAGGTTCTTCAAGTGCAGTCGCAAAAACTATCAAGTGCTATGATGAAACTCTCTCTCATGAGGACCATCACAGGAAAGGAAGACCCAAAGTTACCTCTGCTACAGAGGATAAGTTCATTACAGTTACCAGCCTCAGAAATTGCAGCCCAAATAACTGCTGCACAGAGTTCAAGTAACAGACACATCTCAACATCAACTGTTCAGGAGACTGTGTGAATCAGGTCTTCATGGTAGAATTGCTGAAAAGAAACCACTACTAAAGGACACCAATAAGAAGAAGAGACTTGCTTTAGCCAAGAAACACAAGCAATGAACATTAGACCGGTGGAAATCTATCCCTTGGTCTGATGAGTCTAAATGTTTGATTTTTGTGTAGGTGAACGGATGATCTCCGCACATGTGGTTCCCCACCGTGAAGCATGGAGGAGGTGTGATGGTGTGGGGGTGCTTTGCTGGTGACACTGTCGGTGACAAAAGGGAGCCAGGGAATGATTTGAGGGTGGTGCTATGAAAATGCATTTCATGTATTATTATTCTATTTGGGATAGTTTCATGGTTTACAGATTGATTTGAAATCCTCTCAGGTGTATAGAAAAGAAGAATAGAAAGGAGAAGTGAGATATGCAAAGTAGCACATTCTCTACACCACTCCTCAAATGTGCCTCTTCTCTTTCATCTCTGCTTTCGTTTCTTCTCTCCTTTTGTTTCTTATCCCTTTTTTCTGTTTTGTTTTATCTGTCAGGCAGGCAGGCAGGCAGACACTTAACCAAAAACATGAATGTGCTGCCAGCTATAAAGATTAGCCGTTGCTAAGATGGCGGACGGGGCAGAAGCCCAGCCTTGCTGTACCCCACTGTGGCTGTCGAGGCTAGGGGTGAGGAGGACACTGTGCAGGCTGGGCTCCTGCTGCTAGAGCAGCCTGAAGGAGGAGAAGAAGAATGTGATGAAAAACAGATTCTCACGTGTCGGCCTCCCTGCCACCCTGTCGGCCTCCCTGCCACCCTGGCCCTCTCATGACAATCGCACTTAAAGAGTCACTCTTTGATATGTACGGCCCTTGTCAATGATATAGCTATACCCATTGATCCATTCATCCCTCAACTTTATAGCAAACTGAGTGGGGCCGTTTTGTTGTTTTCAAATCAAGGGTTGGGCCTTTAAAGGCCAGCAAGCAACAGGGAAATGTGCATCCAATCAAGGCAGCTCCACAGAAACATTTTTTTCACTGAAAAGAGATCTGGGGCTGGCAAATTATGGATCATTACAATCCGCAAAAATTACAGTTAATTGCTGCCACCTGCAAGGGCTCTGACCTCCTATGGATTTTTCCATCATAAAAAGGCAATTTGCCCACATTCTGCCTTTCCACATATACTCACATATAAAAATGCACTGTGTTTTTGGGGGTCATTATATTGATGTAGTGGAGGTATAGCAGCTTATACACTTTATGTCAAATTTGATTTGATATGATTTACATCTTATGTATTTCCAACATGTTTTTTACTGAACAAAACCAAAGACCCACATTACTCTTAAAACGTTCCTTTACAAATCAAGCTTTGTTGTCCAGTTCTGCTTGGATTTTACGGTGGTTCTGCAACCCTTTCCTGACAACACGTGCCACCCTACAATCTCCCTATGTGGGAAACTGATGTTGAAAAGGGCGAGGCAGGAGGAGAACGGCTCACGTGGCGTGTCCACCTTCTCTTCCTCTGAGGCCTTCACCTGTCTATCTGTCGGAGGAGGATCGAGGCACACGCGTGGGCGCGTGTGAAGGTGCCAGGCGTGAGGTGCCATTCGTAATGGCTGCCTGAGGCGACAGTCGTGAAGGACAGCGGAGGCGCCACAACGCGGCCGGCCCCTAAATCATTTGCCTATACATCAGAAAAATACATCTCTCGCTGTGCAATCATCTGGTCCAGATGACGTTTTGAAACCTCCCTGCTCACGAGACGACAACACAGGACAGTGTGGATAATTGATGCCCTCGTCATATTGATTGGCACCGAGCCGGACCAATGTGACGTACCCATTCCCACCCGCCTGTCCGGCAGACACACAACAACAAAAGAAGATATCTAAATTGGCCTTGACTAGACTATGGGTGCTTCTCAAATGGAACTCTATTCCCTATATAGTATTGACCAGGGCCCATAGGGGGCCATTTACGCAGCCTATCCCTCTCTAATGATCCCGGCTCAAAGGGAAGGACAGCGTGTGAGGAAGCAGAGAAACACGTCCTGACAGGGCATTTGATGGCCTTGAAGATTATAAAAAGGGGAAGGAATATGTGAGCTTGGGGGAATTATCTTCTGAAATTTCTCTAGTCCTCCAATGGAAAGAAAAAAGAAGAGAACCCTTTCAGCGAGCGGTCTCCAGATTCTAGAAGCTCTAAAGCTAAAACTAAGTCGAGGTCCCTTTGAAATAGGACCAGGAGAGGAGAGACTGGGCTGAAACCAAGGCTGGGGAGAAGGATTACAGAGATAGGGGGAGGGGAGAGAGAGAGAGAGAGAGAGAGAGAGAGAGGGGGGTGGGGAGAGAAAGAATAAAAGATAAAAAACAGAGAGAGAAAGAGAGATAGCAAATAGAAGAGATGGAGAGAGGGAGCGTGAGAGAGCGAGAAAGAAAGAACGAAAAGAGGAATAACAGAAAAAGAGGATAACAAGCCTACCAAGGACATTGCAGCCCGTCGCAACACAAAGCAGAAGAGGGCTATTACAGTGTCTTCCTCTGTACAATGCACTGCTATCACCAGAGAATATGATCCGCAGCCATGCAAAGGAGCACAAGGACAAATGGGAAAGGACATGTTAAACAGCAAGATATTGCCCATATGGCCCATTCGGCGGGATCACATGTATTCCAATACTGTCTCAGCCAGTCAGACAGAAGGAGACAAGGCCGGGCTAGACAAAGCAATAGTGATGGGATGATTATAAACAGTCTAGTCTAGGAGGTGCTGCAGCCTCCAGCCACTTTGTACACGCAGATCCAGACCCTCTCATTGTTCCTCTGATGCAATATGCACCTCCACACCCCCTACTCCCAACCCCTCCGCCTCCCGTAACCCCTCACCCCCTACACTAGTGTCAGTATCAGCCAGACCCCCTCCACCCCAATTGAACCCCCTACCACTCAAACACAGCGACACACAAACAACAGCCGTTGGCTACAATCAACAATGACCTTGAACCCTGAGGTAACAAGTTCACAACGCCACGGTAACAACTCTCCGTCCCCAAGACAACTTTCTACTGTTCCTGCAAGGACTTGACTTTTCCACCATTTTGTTTTGTTCTTGACCAACCCCTGCTAAAGTCTCTCTCTCTCCTCCTCCCGACCGTCCCAACTGGCTCTCACAGATATCGGTCATTGAGGTAATGGAGGAATGTTGTTATAGGATTAGCAAAGCATCGGAGGAGAGAGAGAGCCAGGAGAACACTGTAGGTCAGCTCAGCCATTTTGGACTTCCACCTGAAAAGTGATTATACTAATAATGGTCCCTGCCAATATTCCTAAGTGTTTCTGGGTGTTGGTAGGAGTGATCGGGGAGGATATGGAGACCTCTTCAGAGTGCTGTGATAGAACGTGTAAATGTGACTACTAGTCTGTTCATGTCATTTGTGGATTCATGGACAAGAGACTGGTGATGGAGGAGGATGGGGGGTCCAGTCTGCCATTATCTTTCCCATGTGTGTGTGTGTGTGTGTCTGCCCTCTCTCCATCAGTATTCACCCCAACGCGGTGTGTCCCAGGTGGTCGCGGCCCTGCTCGCTCTCTCTCTCTCTCTCTCTCTCTCTCACACACACACACACACACACACACACACACACACACACACACACACACACACACACACACACACACACACACACACACACACACACACACAGTTGCCTTTGTCCCAGGCCAGACTACTTTGTGGTGCACTGAGCCACTGGCCACCAACAAAGAGCCTGTTTGACCAACACTTGCTCTGAAACAAGGCCTGATGCAGGAAATGCGGCTTACCAACGAGAAAACACAGTGAGGGAGGGAGAAGGGAGAGCTAACAAACAGTCCATTCGGGGATTCCAGGTTTGAAAAACAGACAGTGTGGCAACAGCAAGGTTCAGTCAGACTGCTAACCCACTGACTACACACATCAAACGGAAAGGAAAGAAGACAGTCTGAGAGAGAGAGAGAGAGAGAGAGAGAGAGAGAGAGAGCAGAGAGAGAGAGAGATGAGAGAGAGAGAGAGAGAGAGATAGATATACACACAGAAAGAAAAAACGGAAAGAGATATAAGATAGTCTGAGAGAGAGAGAGAGAGATAGAGATAGATATATATATATATATATATATAAGAGAAAGAAAGAGAGAGAGAGAAGAGAAAGAGAGAGAGAGAGAGAGAGAGAGAGAGAGAGAGAGCGAGAGAGGCGAGCAGAAAAAGACAGACTAGACACATCACAAGGAAAGAAAAGAGTCAGAGAGAGCGAGAGAGAGAGAGCGAGCGAGCGAAAGCAGAGCAGTAGACACATCACAAGGAAAGAAAAGAGTCAGAGAGAGAGAGAGAGAGAGCGAGCGAGCAGAAAAAAGACAGACTAGACACATCACAAGGAAAGAAAAGAGTCAGAGAGAGAGAGAGAGAGGCGAGCCAGAAAAAGACAGACTAGACACATCACAAGGAAAGAAAAGAGTCAGAGAGAGAGAGAGAGAGAGCGAGAGCAGAAAAGACAGACTAGACACATCACAAGGAAAGAAAGAGTCAGAGAAGAGAGAGAGAGAGCGAGAGAGCAGAAAAAGACAGACTAGACACATCACAAGGAAAGAAAAGAGTCAGAAAAGACAGAAAAGACAGACTAGACACATCACAAGGAAAGAAAAGAAGAGAAGAACTTGGCTGGCATGAAGGGAGATTTACTGTGAGATAACTGACTACGTGAAGCCTGGTGGTCTTTGGTTTGGGCACTAGCTCTGTCTAGCTGTGTACTGTGCCAGTAAGTAATGTGTTCTGTGTTGGTTCGACTCTCAAATCACTTTCATACTTATTACCTTTCCACAGTCATGAAAGATGATAGGAGCAGCCAGGACTGGGACGGTGTTTCTCTGACCCACTAGAACCATTAGAGACAGATGATAGGAGCAGCCAGGACGGGACGGTGTTTCTCTGACCCACTAGAACCATTAGAGACAGATGATAGGAGCAGCCAGGACTGGGACGGTGTTTCTCTGACCCACTAGAACCATTAGAGACAGATGATAGGAGCAGCCAGGACTGGGACGGTGTTTCTCTGACCCACTAGAACCATTAGAGACAGATGATAGGAGCAGCCAGGACTGGGACGGTGTTTCTCTGATCCACTAGAACCATTAGAGACAGACGATAGGAGCAGCCAGGACTGGGACGGTGTTTCTCTGACCCACTAGAACCATTAGAGACAGATGATAGGAGCAGCCAGGACCGGACGGTGTTTCTCTGACCCACTAGAACCATTAGAGACAGATGATAGGAGCAGCCAGGACTGGGACGGTGTTTCTCTGACCCACTAGAACCATTAGAGACAGATGATAGGAGCAGCCAGGACCGGGACGGTGTTTCTCTGACCCACTAGAACCATTAGAGACAGATGATAGGAGCAGCCAGGACTGGGACGGTGTTTCTCTGACCCACTAGAACCATTAGAGACAGATGATAGGAGCAGCCAGAACCGGGACGGTGTTTCTCTGATCCACTAGAACCATTAGGAGAGCCAGGCCCAGATCCACTAGATAGAGACAGATGATAGGAGCAGCCAGGCCGGGACGGTGTTTCTCTGACCCACTAGAACCATTAGAGACAGATGATACCGGGACGGTGTTTCTCTGACTCACTAGAACCATTAGAGACAGATGATAGAGCAGCCAGGACCGGGACGGTGTTTCTCTGACCCACTAGAACCATTAGAGACAGATGATAGGAGCAGCCAGGACTGGGACGGTGTTTCTCTGACCCACTAGAACCATTAGAGACAGATGATAGGAGCAGCCAGAACCGGGGACGGTGTTTCTCTGATCCACTAGAACCATTAGAGACAGACGATAGGAGCAGCCAGGCCCGGGACGGTGTTTCTCTGACCCACTAGAACCATTAGAGACAGATGATAGGAGCAGCCAGGCCCGGGACGGTGTTTCTCTGACCCACTAGAACCATTAGAGACAGATGATAGGAGCAGCCAGAACCGGGACGGTGTTTCTCTGACTCACTAGAACCATTAGAGACAGATGATAGGAGCAGCCAGAACCGGGACGGTGTTTCTCTGATCCACTAGAACCATTAGAGACAGATGATAGGAGCAGCCAGAACCGGGACGGTGTTTCTCTGATCCACTAGAACCATTAGAGACAGATGATAGGAGCAGCCAGGCCCGGGACGGTGTTTCTCTGATCCACTAGAACCATTAGAGACAGAGATAGGAGCAGCCAGGACTGGGACGGTGTTTCGCTGATCCACAGAACCCAGAACCGGGACGGTGTTTCTCTGATCCACTAGAACCATTAGAGACAGATGATAGGAGCAGCCAGAACGGGACGGTGTTTCTCTGACCCACTAGAACCATTAGAGACAGATGATAGGAGCAGCCAGAACCGGGACGGTGTTTCTCTGATCCACTAGAACCATTAGAGACAGATGATAGGAGCAGCCAGAACCGGGACGGTGTTTCTCTGACCCACTAGAACCATTAGAGACAGATGATAGGAGCAGCCAGAACCCGGGACAGTGTTTCTCTGACCCACTAGAACCATTAGAGACAGATGGTTACAGAGGACAAATTCACTGTAGGCACACACTGCACAATAGACAGAGCCGAGAGGGAGAGACAAAAGATGTGTGTCTGTCTGATTGTGTGTTCTTCTAAGAGTCTCAGTGTGTGTGAATTCCATTCATATATGGTGTGTGTGTGTTTTTGTGTGTGTGTGTTTTCTCTGTGTGTGTGTGTGTGTTTTCTCTGTGTGTGTGTGTGTGTTTTCTGTGTGTGTGTGTGTTTTTCTCTGTGTGTGTGTGTAATGTGTCTGTCCGATGTCCCGTTCCTTTCCGAGCCGCTGGACCTCTCCATCTCCAGTCGGTTGAACTCTGTTGAGCTGACCAGAAAGGGCATCCATCCATCTACATGACCCCCTGTCTCTCCTATAGCCCAGTCAGAGGGCTCCACACTCAGGCATCTCGGTCCCTGTAATGGGCCTGGTCTGTTTGTTCTCCCCTGTAGGTCATTATATGCTATCTGCTGCTTACTGAGGCGCTGTGTGTGTGTGTGTGTGTGTGTGTGTGTGTGTGTGTGTGTGTGTGTGTGTGTAATGTGTGTGTGTGTGTGTGTGTGTGTGTGTGTGTGTGTGTGTGTGTGCAGTCATAAGAAAGACATAATGGTGCAGTATATAGACCCCTGGGTCATGAGGTTTAAACCAGTACAGTTAACGAGCCAATTACATAAACTCTTGCATTAGCCACGGCCTATTATGGACAATGATAATGTCCTTCACATTGTCATTGTTAACAGTTGTGTCCTTCAAGTCAAGCAGAGTGGATGGACAACAGAAATGAAAGGAGATATCAGGAAACCCCAGACTGCCGTGTGCCTGTTTCAATACATTATTCTACAGGTACTGTAGACGAGAAGACTTAATCAAGTCGGGTTATTTTTTGGACGACTTCCCAGGCGGGCTGGGCTGTGTATCTTAGGGCGAGAGAGCAGAGATGAACATGGGCTGAAAGACTAGACGTTAGAGACTAGAGTGGACGTGTCGGTGCTCATTGGAAACGCACACAGCTTTGCTGATATCAGTGAGGAATAGCTGTAAAGAGATGTTTCCCCTCCATTTAGTTGTGTATTTCTTTCTAAGGGAGGGGCCCCTTTGAGCACGCCATGCAGTGGAGTCAGCAATCACTGTAGCAGCTTTTCACTGGAGGGCCCAGACAGTGTTGAGAGAGAAGGAAGAAGAAGGAGGAGCGGAGGAGGAAGAGGAGAGGGAGGGTGTTTAGGGTAGGGGTAGTGGGGTTAGGGCTGGGGGCATCTACAGGCAGGGACCTGCAGACTGAGGCCACAGAAGCTGGAAGGCTGGGAGGATACACAACACACACACACACACACACACACATACACTCCCAGCCACACTCACACACATTCCACTCCCTCCACTGAGAGAATCCCTCCAGGGTGAGCAAACACTTCTGTCTGTCTGGTTCCGGTGTCTCACTCAATTCAATTCAAAGGGCTTCATTGGCATGGGAAACATATCTATTTCATGGGAAACATAGGTTTACATTGACAAAGCAAGTGAAATAGATCATAAACAAAAGTGACATAAACAATCAAAAATGAACAGTAAACATTACACTCACAAAAGTTTCAAAGAAATAGAGACATTTCATATTATTGTCTATATGCAGTTTCGTAATGACGTGCAAATAGTTAAAGTACAAAAGGAAAATAAATAAACATAAATATTGGTTGTATTTACAATGGTGTTTGTTCTTCACTTGTTGCCCTTTTCTTGTGGCAACAGGTCACAAATCTTGCTGCTGTGATGGCACACTGTGGTATTTCAGACAGTAGAAATGGGGTTTATCAAAATTGGATTTGTTTTAGAATTCTTTGTGGGTCTGTGTAATCTGAGGGAAGTACGTGTCTCTAATATGGTCATACATTTGGCAGGAGGTTAGGAACTCTCTCGCTCTCTCTCTCTCTCTCTGTACCCCTTCACTCACTTTCTCTCTCTCTCACTCTCACTTCCCTCTCTCTCTCTCTCTCACCCCTTCACACTTTCTCTCTCTCCTCTCTCCCCTCTCTCTCTCTCTCTGTACCCCTTCACTCATACTTTCTCTCTCTCTCACTCTCACACTCTCTCTCTGTACCCCTTCACTCATACTTTCCCTCTCTATCTTCTCTCCCTCATGCCAGCATACTCCCCTGTTCCTCCTCCCTCCTTTCTTTACCAGTATTTTCTTATATTTATGATAACAGCACTGAGAAGGGTCAGTCTCCCTCCCTCTCGCCGTCTCTCTCCATCTCCTCTTGCTCTGTTTTCCCTCCGGAGCCTCTACCCTTGGCCTCGCCCCACCCTGCCCTCCCAGGCACCTACTCTCCACCTACTCTCCTTCCATCAGGGTTAGGGAGGAGGAGAGAACTATACAGGTGTTTTGTATTTTCCTCCCCCCTCTCCATGCCCTCTGATCTAACTCACTTCACTGGAAATCATATTCCAAGAAGACATAAGCGCATACGGGCCTAACCGAATGGACTGGCTCGTTCACAGGAGGGAGGAGAGAGGGGGAGGAAGAGAGGGAGGGGAGGCAGGGAGGGAGAGGGGGAGGAAGAGAGAGAGGGGGAGGAAGAGAGAGAGGGAGAGAGGGGGAGGAAGAGAGGGAGGGGAGGAAGGCAGGCAGGGAGGGAGAGAGGGGGAGGAAGAGAGGGAGGGGGGAGGGGGGAGGATGAGAAGGAGAAGGAGGGGGAGGAAGGCAGGGAGGCAGAGGAGAGAGAGAGAGAGAGAGAGAGAGGGAGTGGGAGGGGGAGGAGGGAGCGAGAGAGAGATGGCGGGGAGGGAGAGAGAGAGGGGGGAGGGAAGGCAGGGAGGTAGGGAGAAGAGAGAGGAGGAGGAGAAGGCAGGGAGGGAGGAGAGAGAGGGGCGGGAGGGAGAGAGAGGGGGAGGGGAGGGAGAGAAATGGGGAGGAACAGAGGGAGGGGGAGGAAGGCAGGGAGGGAGAGAGGGTGAGAGAGGGGGACGGAGGGAGAGAGAGAGAAAGGGGGAGGAACAGAGGGAGGGGGGAGGAAGGCAGGCAGGGAGAGAGAGAGAGAGGGGGAGGTAGAGAGAGAGAAAGGGGGAGGAACAGAGGGAGGGGGGGAGGAAGGCAGGGAGGCAGAGAGAGAGAGAGGGGGAGGTAAAGAGAGAGAAAGGGGAGGAACAGAGGGAGGGGGAGGAAGGCAGGGAGGAGAGAGAGAGAGAGGGGGAGGGAGAGAGAGAAAGGGGGAGGAACAGAGGGAGGGGGAGGAAGGCAGGGAGGGAGAGAGAGAGAGAGGGGAGGGAGAGAGAGAAAGGGGGAGGAACAGAGGGAGGGGGGAGGAAGGCAGGGAGGGAGAGAGAGAGAGGGGGAGGGAGAGAGAGAAAGGGGGAGGAACAGAGGGAGGGGGGAGGAAGGCAGGGAGGAGAGAGAGAGAGAGGGGAGGTAAAGAGAGAGAAAGGGGGAGGAACAGAGGGAGGGGGAGGAAGGCAGGGAGGGAGAGAGAGAGAGAGAGGGGGAGGGGAGAGAGAGAAAGGGAGGAACAGAGGGAGGGGGAGGAAGGCAGGGAGGGAGCGAGGGTGAAGTATTCCAGATGTGTTTCCTTCTCCCTCTGACCACCGTCCCCATCAGACAAGGTAGGAAGCCATTACTCGCCAAGTCCGCTCTCATTCTCACAAGGATCTGGACGACAGAGAACGTGGCTATCAGAACAATCTGACCTTCCAAAAGGGGAAAACTCACTGTCTTTTCTACACTTTTCTACAACATTTACTCATGACCAAACAAAGGTTGCTTCAGACACCTTGTTACTGTATGTTTCCCTCGCTCTCTCTGGGCACGTCGAGGCGCTAGACAACCAGTGGCTTGGAAAGGTCATGTGAGCCGCGGCCAATCAGAGGAGCCTGTTCGAGCATATGACGCCCCAAGGCATTGTGGGGGAATGGGGTAGAATGAAAAAAAATGGGACAGAAGACAACGAGACCAGTGTGTCGGAGGAGTCGCCCGCAGCGTCCTTAAACACGCTACCCATCTGCTGTGTTCCCGACTGCGGTTACACAGTGGTCACAGTGTGGTCAGCTGGTTAAATAGTTCAAGGTCAATCGTCGTCAATAGACTCTGCTGCTGCTCTGCGGTTAAGGTTAGTCCACGGTCAAACTCAACCAGCATCACAACTCTTAGTGGTGTAAAGCAGAGACGAGAGAGGTGAGTGCTCGTCTATAATGCAGCAACATGGTAAGTATTTCATTGGACGTTGTAAAGAGTTGGATTTCTTTCCTCTGATCGGGTTTAAATCAAACTGCCTTGAATCATGTCACACCAGAAGTCTATTCCAGAGTAACACCGCACACGAGGACAACGTCAAATCTCAAGCAGTATGTATGTAGAGATAGCAAGACCAGCATGCTGAGCCCACACAATGTCCCAGTCCAGTCCAACACCCCTACTGCTGTTTATTCCTAACTAATTCATAAAGGACTTCAGGGAAATGGTGCAAGAACCCGGAAACAAGTTCCAAACGGTATTAATATTGCAATATCGCCTCCTGTTCAACAAGCCACAACTCCCCCTCACCCTAGCCCCCTCCCAGCCCCCTCCGAGTCATTGACAATAGCAGGAAGAGACACACAGCGCACTTTCGGGAAGTGGTCGTGCACGCTCGACGCTGACCTACAAACCGTTTTTTTTGTGTCGGCTTACGCCAAGACAAGTTCACCGCTCGAACCACACGTGTCCTTCTCCTCGCTTTCTATCTCACTCCATTTGAAAGCCCATTTACTGTGAAGAGGAGTGCGGGAAAAGAAGGAGGAAAAGGAGGGGTGGAAAGGAGGGGATGCATGGGAAGCAGTAAACGCCACAAGTGTAACGTTGACCCTCCATAACAGTCTGTAAGATGGAATGGGCCATACGCTTGGCGAAGGCAGCCCACGCTCCCCACTACTCTTCATCTTAGGGCCTTGCCGTACCAGATTCCATGCAGTCTCTCTCTTAATTAGACACATGTGGTCTCTAAGACTCTAATCTATGCCATGCCACAGTACTCTGTAGACTAGAGCAGAGCAGGGCTCAAACTCACCAAGCGCCTGATCTGGGATCAGGTCCCCTCCTCTTATTCATCATGACGGAAAAGTCCAACCTGATCCTAGGTCAGAACTCTTATTCAGAGATGCTTTGTTGAATACAGGCCCTGGGCAGAGCCAGGGAGGAGAAAGGGAGGGGCGCTAGGACCCTTGGAGTTGAAATGGCCCACCGTCACCACCTCTCTCATTTCTACCACAGCCTGTCCTGAAGTGGGTCTGCTTTGTATAAGCAGATGTATTTGATAGACGTTATTTTGTGATTTGGCTAAGAGTCACAGGCAGCACTACATTTGAAAGCCCAAATTCACTAAACATGTTGGTATTCACCTCGGGTTACAGCCTGTTTTCAGCTAAATACAGTACATTGAATGCGATGCTACCGAGCTACGTGGAATCTAGCCAGGCTATTCCCAGAGAGTCTCTTCTTCTCAGTCCTCATGCATAGGCATACTATAACACTAACACCAATGAGTTCATAAGAATTAAATAGGTAACCAGCCTGGAAGTTGTTTCCCTGTAGCCAGCTGGAGCCTATAAATGGTGATTTTAACAAGGCGCGTGCCTAAGATCTCAAACCATGCTGGAATGTTACCTGTGAACCCGTGCCAACAATCTGTCCCAAGGCCCTATAGATAACCACAAGGCAGAGAAGTGTATAGCAGTATTGCAGCCCAGAACTAAGGGAGGGCAGAGGGGACGAGAGGAGGGGGCGAGAGAGAGGGCCGAGAGAGAGGGGTGAGAGAGAGGGGGTTAGAGAGAGGGGTGAGAGAGAGGTCTGAGAGAGAGGGCAGAGAGAGAGGGCCGAGGGGTAGGAAAGGGGGGACACAATATTGATAAACTCCCATATCTATTGGGTGAAATATCACAGTAGCAAGATTTGTGACCTGTTGCCACAAGAAAAGGGCAACCAGAGAAGCACAAACACCATTGTAAATACAACCCATATGTATGTTCATTTATTTTACCTTGTGTACTTTAACTATTTGCACATAATATGACATTTGAAATGTCTGTATTCTTTTGGAACTTTTGTGAGTGTAGTGTTTATTGTACATTTTTATGCAATTAACATATGTTTCCCATGCCAATAAAGCCCTTAAATCGAATTGAATTGAGAGAGAGGCTGCCCTAGCCCAGTGACTCTGTCTCAAGCATTCAACGGTCAACAGTTAAATCCAAAACAGACAAAGAATTCCTTATCTTTTTCGTTGCATGCCATCTCACATTTTCTGTTTATACATTCCCCCGTTCGGTGAGGGGAGGGAGGGTTTGAAGGCAGGAGAGAGGGAGGGAGAGAGGGAGGGAGGGAGGGAGGGAGGGAGAGCAGGAGTTCTAGAAGAGAAGCTATGTTCCTTTAGTGACAACTGGATTTATACACAGACAGCTGCAACGAGCAGGATACCCACACAGCACTGTCCAGCCATACTCTTTAACACACACACAGACAGGAGTGCACTGACACACGCACACTCGCACACGCACACACACACACGCACACATGCACACACACACATGCGCACACACACACGCACGCACACACACGCACACACACAGGACCCACAAACTCACTGAGAGACATTCCACACAGGCACTGGGCAAGACGGCACACATACGTGGCCCCGCCGCGGGGCCAGAGTTGGATCAAAACATCATTTTGAAAGATGTCCAATGACTTCTGAGTTGTGGATACATTTTCAACGAGTGAGCAGAGCGAGTATCGGCTTGAATTTTCTCTCCCCTTTTGCCAATGCCCACAGCGTGAGGAAACTGGGATGTGCAGCGACTAAAGAGGGTACGGCTGACTGTCAACGTTGTCTGGAACAGAGAAGAACAGCTAGGGAGAAGATTTATGTGGCAGATGTTTGTGCCCTAGCTGTTCTCTAGCAGACAATAAAAACTGAATTGACAGAGAGAGAGTGAGAGCGCCATGTTTAAACAGTGGAGAGTGGGGCCTCACAATGGAACATTGAAGCAGTGTGGTACCACATGAGATGTATCAATTGTCATTGGCAGTAGAAAAATGATACACATGTACAGTGAAGCCTAACGTGTACATCTACAGACAACCAGTGCCAGTGCAAATAAACAGTACACTCTGAAACTGGTGCTGTCCAGACTCTAAAAGGGTTATCCAGCTGGCCCCATAAGAGGACCCTTTGAAGAACCCATTTTGGTTCCAGGTAGAACCCTTTCCCCAGAGGGTTGACAGTGGAAACTGAAAGTTCTACCTGGAACCAAAATGGGTTCTACCTGGAACCAAAAAGGCTTATCCTATGGGGACAGCTGAACCCTTTTGGGAACTCTTTTTTTCTAAGCGTGTACCCGTTTCAGAGGGCCTGCGTCACACTAGGGGAAACTACCAGCACTCATGCCACACGAGTCAAGTCACACACACTTTGACACACACACTCCGACACCCGTCTGGTGTCACCCCTAACGGCTACAGCTCTGTCACGCTTTGGGGCTACACTGATCCCCCCCCCATGCACCCCGTTAACGGTGGCAACTCATGTTCCCACGGCGACGAGAGGGGAATTGATGGCTTCTCAGAGACGCCATACTCAGAAGGTGAACTGTAACTGGGCTCGGGTTTATGCTGGGTCAATATGTATATACTGGTCTCTAAGCCTGATATGATGCTCAGGAGAAATACTGGGGAAATGAGAGATGAGAAACTTGCTCAGCGACTTGTTCAGCTATAGAGCGACGGGCGTAATCATTTCTGATGGACACCTTTACAGAAGGAGATTGTAGAAGAGGATGAACAGATATAATGAGTTTGCTTAGAAAAAAAGTCAAGCCTATACAATTTATAATGATTGTTGTATGGCAAGAGTCAAGGAGATAAAATATGAAGGGAGGTAGTGGGAAATAGGGGATAGTATATACTATTTTTGAGAGAGGGCAGAGGGAGAAAAAATGAAAAACAAAAGAGTGTTGTTGGACAGAAACACAGACAGACAGACAGACACAACAGACAACCAGAGAGCCCATCCTTGAGGGTGCTAGATTACATTAGCGCCAGCTGCTTCCTTTGTGTGGTTTTACGGTTGAGGGCCCGAAAAGCTGCTAAAATTTCACTTCATCTGCTCCAGAAACCCAAGTGTCAGCCACTCAAATGGGGGCTAAAAGCACCACTCTCAGATAACTAAAGGGAAAATACGCTAATAATAGCTGCCCAGAGCTTCTCAGGCAGCCCATAGGCGAAGCCGCCACCGGGCATCCATTTTGTGTAAGCAAAGTAGGTGGCGTTTTAGTGCATAGGAAACTGGCTGCCCCTGTGTGCGACTGGCCAGTGGTAGAGCCCTAATGGTGGTGGTGGTCAGAGCCACCAGAGAACCAGACAGCTTCCCCACCTCTCCCCTGGTCTGTTCATCCTCTAGTGATTAGCCTATGCTAACCCGCACTTTCTTTTCAGCCACCGGCGGGACCGCTACCCAACAACAGCTGTGGGCACTTTGGCTTTAAATTAAGCGGGGAGATATGGTGGGGGGGGTTAGGTAGTATGAACACCAACAATGTAAAACTGAACAAAATTCCAGAAAACTTGCAATACACAAACGTGTGTGCCTGCATTTAGCATGTGTGTGTGTGAGACAGATAAAGAGAGGAAGAGAGGCCCCTCTGCGCCGACCCTCAGATAATGACATGACAGGATCCAGACAGGGACGACGGAGTATAGGGGAGGAGGATACGTGGTGAGGGATAGGGAGGATGGGGGGGAGACGGAACTGGGTTAGCCAGTCAGTCCAGTCGGTTGGTGGGGTGGAGGAGGGGCAGAGAGAGGGGAGGGAGGCACCGTCCATCAGTGGTCTGGGAGAGATTTTCACTTCCAAAATGTTTGCAGGGAACACATACATCCTACCACACAGTGAGACCTTGGCTAGAGCTGCACTGATGAGGGGAGAGGGGGTCTGGTATCTCTCACACAGCTCTCGCCTTAACATCATCCTCTACACTAAAGATACTGAGTTCTCACCGGACTGACTGAAGAGACTGACTGAAAGATTTTTCTATCTAAATATTATTGGAGCTATGTAAAGAATAGTGTACTGTTAAAGAAAGAGAGAGAGAGAGAGAGAGAGAAACAGAGAGAGAGAGAGAAAATGTTGTGCTTGCCTCCCAGTTTACCGTACCTTGGTTTCAGTTTCCAAGGAGTTAGATGTGTTGACTTAAGCTCCTACACTACTTGTTGAAACTGGAGTTGAAAATGAGAGAGAGGGAGAGAGAGAGGGAGGGAGAGAGAGAAATTGGAAGGAGAGACACGCTAAAGCAAATGAACCTTTTAAATTCGACAGTGTAGCACTCCTTGGACTCCGAGGTTGGATTCAGAGTGGCACCAGATGATGAGAGACAAATCGCTGGCCTTAGCACCAACCAGCAGTCTGTCCCTCCAACGTCGCACATCACACTAGTGTGAACGTCTGGGGAAGGACGGGGCATGTACAGCATGAACAATGCTGCCCAGCACAGCACAGCGGCACAGACCTGACAGTTTCTCATAGAAAAGTATAGGTATCAAAGCATAAAAACATTTCTCTGGCACTATGACCCTATAGGATAAGGGTTGTAGTAAAGGTGATTGGCTGACGCATCCCCTTGGCTGATAACACAATGCTGCCTGGCTGGTCAAGAGGACAGGTGATTTGTTGCAACAAAAGAGCCAAGAACCGGATCAACAGGAAGGAGAGGGGAAAATAGCCAAAACCGCTATAGAGAGAGAGTACAGTGGTCACCTTGGACTCTGAGACAAACTTTAGAGACTTCCTGTCTGCGATGGTGTCTATGATGACATCTGGGCTACAAGGTAAACACACATCAAGGTCAAGGAAACGTGGGAGTCTGTCCAGACCATAGCGCCTCTGACAGGTCCGAAAGGCTGCTTCAATTGTTCTCATACCAGTTCTAACACCTGTTTACCAGATATGAAAGGTCTGCATGGCAGCTTAAACTGTTCTGAGAAAGGCCTTTTAAGATGATTTAGAAGGGAAGGTGCAGGGGTGATTTGGGGTTGGCATTTTTTTTCTCACTTTACCTTCATTTTTTATCAGTTTGAGGTACATATTAAGCTAGTTACATTGTAATAAACTTATCATAGTCCATTTTCGCAGAAATCACACTAAATCAAACCACATTTAACTAAGTCAAACTCCAGTGAAGTCCAGCTACAGTCATAACATAATCCTGACATCACAATCACATCACGGCCTGCTTGCTACTGTGACCCCATTAACAAGTAGGTTACCATGGGGACATCTTAGCCCTGAGATAAACAACAATACCACGTCTGAAAACATCCAGACCTCATCTCTCCCTCCCTCCCTCCCTCCCTCCCTCCCTCCCTCCCTCCCTCCCTCCCTCCCCCTCCCTCCCTCCCTCCCTCCCTCCCCCTCCCTCATGCATAATGTATTATAATGTATCCAGTACAAGGATGTGGGAACACGGCAGTTCCACAGTCTTCTGCCTTTCTCAGTCAGATATCACGCGAATGGGTCCATGAACCCTACGAACTCTCACTCCTTCTCTCACCCTCTCTCTGTCTGGTCTTTCTACACTCTTATAGAAAAGGTGCTACCTAGAATCTAAAAGGGTTCTTTGGCTGTCCCCATAGGAGAACCCTTTGAAGAACCCCTTTTGGTTCAAGGTAGGGTTCTCCTATGGGGACAGCCAAAGAAACCTTTTGGGAACCCTTTTTATCTAAGAGTGTATCCCTCCCTCTTCTCCCTACCTCTCCATGCTATGTCTGTCTCTCTGTCCCTCTCTGTCTCTCTCTCTCTCTTTCTCTCTCACTTTCCCTCTCACTCCCTCTATCCCACCCTCCATTCCTTTCCCTCTCTCTCCCCACCAGACACATGGCCGGAGAGAGCAGACAGCCATCTGGGAGTGGTGGCCGGCTTTGTCTGGGTCCACCACCCCCTAAAACACCGCTCACCCACTCACCATTACTATCCCCAAATGTGAAAGTCTCTTCTCATACAATCTGCACATATACATATGCAAATGTGTGTGTGAGTGTGTTTGTGTGGAGGGGGTGGGGGGATGGGCTAAGAGCCGCCATCATCACACACAGTGAGAGAAGAGACATATTCATCCGATATCTTCACGCCAAACTAACACCCGATGCATGTGCCGCTCAAGAAAATAAAGAAGTATATTTGAGAGAAAGAGAGAAGGAGAGAAGGAGAGAAAGAGAGAAAGAGAGCTCATGTTTAAAGAAGAGGGGAAAGACAAGAAGAACCTGCCCATATACAAAGAGAGTAATGGTCAGAGATTTGTATCATGTAGTAACCAAAAAGGTGTTAAACAAATCAAAATCTATTTATATTTGAGATTCTTCAAAGTAGCCAGCCACTCTTTGCTTGATAGCAGCTTTGCACACTCTTGGCATTCTTTCAACCAGCTTCATGAGGTAGTCACCTGGAATGCATTTCAATTAAAAGGTGTGTCTTGTTAAAAGTTAATTTGTGCAACTTCTTTCGATCTTAATGCATTTGAGCCAATCAATTGTGACAAGGTAGGGGTGGTTAACAAA
>NW_024609757.1:30000-72500 GCF_018296145.1 Oncorhynchus tshawytscha
GCTAACGATTGCAATGAGAGCCTGCTAATCAACTCTTGACACCTAGAACTCACTCCAGGTGAGAGACCCAGCATGACAGTACACACACACACACACACACACACACACACACACACACACACACACACACACACACACACACACACACACAGGACACACACACACACACACACACACACACACACCACCTGAGAGATCAGGGAGCTACTGACAACACACACACACTCATTAGCAGTTAACTAATGTGGACACACACACGGCCACAGTGTCCACAGCCCCTCCAACGCTCTCTCTCCAGTCTCCCGTCGAAGGTCTGGCCTGTTCATTTTAGAGTGCTAAATTATCCATTAGATGTTATCAAGTCTAAATTATCCATTAGATGTTATAAAGTCTGAATTATCCATTAGATGGTATCAAGTCTGAATTATCCATTAGATGTTATCAAGTCTAAATTATCCATTAGATGTTATAAAGTCTGAATTATCCATTAGATGGTATCAAGTCTGAATTATCCATTAGATGTTATCAAGTCAATTATCCATTAGATGTTCCAAGTCTGAATTATCCATTAGATGTTATCAAGTCTGAATTATCCATTAGATGTTATCAAGTCTAAATTATCCATTAGATGTTATCAAGTCTGAATTATCCATTAGATGTTATCAAGTCTGAATTATCCATTAGATGTTATCAAGTCTGAATTATCCATTAGATGTTATCAAGTCTGAATTATCCATTAGATGTTATCAAGTCTGAATTATCCATTAGATGTTATCAAGTCTGAATTATCCATTAGATGTTATCAAGTCTGAATTATCCATTAGATGTTATCAAGTCTGCATTATCCATTAGAGACATCAATTATCATAGACCAGCAGCATCATCACGCTGAATTGAATTATCCATTAGATGACACTCAAGTCAAAATTATCCATTATTTATCAAGTCTGAATTATCCATTCAGGATGTTATCAAGTCAGACGAGCACATTATCTCATTAGGATACTATCAAGTCTGAGCATTATCCATTAGGAGTTACTCACACAGTCTAAATTACCATAGATGTTATCGAGCACACACCATTCAGGATACTATCACAGTCTGAAGCATCCATCATTCAGGATGTCACACAGTCAGACGAGCACAAATTATCTCATTCAGGATACTATCACAGTCAGAATTATCTCATTAGGATACTCACACAGTCAGACAGCATGTTATCAACACTCATTCAGGATACTCACACAGTCAGACGAGCACACACACCATTCAGGATACTCACACAGTCAGACGAGCACACACATCATTCAGGATACTCACACAGTCAGACGAGCACACACACTCATTCAGGATTCACACAGTCAGAGGCACACACACTCATTCAGGATACTCACACAGTCAGACGAGCACACACACTCATTCAGGATTCACAGTCAGACGAGCACACACACTCATTCAGGATACTCACACTGCATTGCACACACACTCATTCAGGATACTCACACAGTCAGACGAGCACACACACTCATTCAGGATACTCACACAGTCAGACGAGCACACACACTCATTCAGGATACTCACACAGTCAGACGAGCACACACACTCATTCAGGATACTCACACAGTCAGACGAGCACACACACTCATTCAGGATACTCACACAGTCAGACGAGCACACACACTCATTCAGGATACTCACACAGTCAGACGAGCACACACACTCATTCAGGATGACACAGTCAGACGAGCACACACACTCATTCAGGATGACACAGTCAGGCTGAGCACACACACATTCAGGATGACACAGTCAGGCGAGCACACACACTCATTCAGGATACTCACACAGTCAGACGAGCACACACACACTCAGGATGACACAGTCAGCTGAGCACACACACTCATTCAGGATGACACAGTCAGGCTGACACACACTCATTCAGGATACTCACACAGTCAGGCTGAGCACACACTCACATTCAGGATACACAGTCAGCTGACACACACTCACTCAGGATACTCACACAGTCAGACGAGCACACACACTCATTCAGGATACTCACACAGTCAGACGAGCACACACACTCATGCAGGATACTCACACAGTCAGACGAGTACACACACTCATTCAGGATACGAACACAGTCAGACGAATACACACACTCATTCAGGATACTCACACAGTCAGACTAGCACACACACTCAGGATGACACAGTCAGGCTGACACACACACTCAGGATAACACAGTCAGGCTGACACACACACTCAGGATGACACAAACAGGCTGACACACACACTCAGGATGACACAGTCAGGCTGACACACACACACTCAGGATGACACAGTCAGGCTGACACACACACACTCAGGATGACACAGTCAGGCTGACACACACACACACTCAGGATGACACAGTCAGGCTGACAAACACACACACACACTCAGGAGGACCCAGTCAGGCTGACACACATATACACACACTCAGCATGACAGTCAGGCTGACACACACACACACACACACACACACACTCAGGATGACACAGTCAGGCTGACACACACACACACACACGTATGAATGCTGATGTGTAAGACATGTGTAAGACTCTCCTGCATTGTTCCCTTCAACCATCTCTCACTCTTCATTCCTCCATACATCCATCCATCCCCACCTCTCCTTCTCTTCCCCCTTTTTACTACCATAGCTCCTCCATTTCCATCCTCTCAAGGCTCTCTCTCTCTCTCTCTCTCTCTCTCTCGCTACAGCTTTCTCTCCATCCTTCCATCTCTCTCATCTCCTGCTGTGTCCTGGCAGCCAGGCAGGGCAGACATGTTCAGAATGCACGGCAATAATGGCCTAATCAAAAATGCAAAACAATTGGCAATTACCGTGAGGAGGCCTAACGCTCATTAGAATTTACAGCAAGGTAATGAACTGCGAGTCTGGCTGCCCACGCCATGAATATTCATATATTCAGATAAAGCAATCAGGGCTTTGAAGATTAAAGAAGAGGAACGCTTCAAATTCAAATGAGGGATGGAGGAGAGGAGACCGGCATATCATCAGTGAGATTCAGGATGGACGTAAAGAGTGGATGGAGGTTGGAAATAAGAGGTAGTGTGTGAAATGTGTGGTGTGTGTGTGTGTGTGTGTGTGTGTGTGTGTGTGATCATTCACTTAAAATCCTCACACCAAACTGCACATACATCATGATAGCTGTTTTATAATGAATCAACCAAAAGCAAAACATATCAACTCCACCATTAATCTTCGTGGTTCTAATGACTGAAACCAGACTCTCTGAAGAACTGATCAACTCTTCATCGTCTGATCATCATTTATTAACAGATTTGGGATTTGAATCGGAGATCAAATATTCTCTTAATTTGGCCTATTAGGAGTCAACGAGCAGTTGAAAACAGGACCCAAGAGGCCCAGAAACTGCACTGATACACACACTATCTTCTCACACACACACGCTCTCTCTCTCTCTCTCTCTCTCTCCTCTCTCTCTCTCTCTCTCTCTCACACACACCTGTCTCTCTCTCTTCTCACATATGTCTCTCTCTCACATGGGGCCTCTCAGAGTCGTATCTCTATCTCTGGACTGAAGATAAGAGCTCGCCAGCCACAGCTGTAGATGACCACACACACCACACACACACACACTTCCACTGGGCCCAGTGTTGGGAACAGTATCTGACAGGTCACTGATATTGCAGTAAGACACAAGGGACACTGAGCAGCGGCAGCAGGGGTTGTCGTTTCCCAGCATCACTGAGACCCTCCTCTGCCCCTCAGGTCAGAGGTTGATGATGTGGTTTGGGAAACAACACAGAGTAAATGGCGTTACTGACAGTGTATGTTTATCTAATGGGTCACTTCCATTTATGTCAAAAAGTACGAAAGAAAATGTATGAAAGTTATTTTACAAACAGAGACAGCGCAAAGTCAATTGAGCCAGGAGATATAATATCTTCATGACTTTCTGGATAAAATGATCAAATCAGTGTACAGTAGATGCTATGGATATGCCATTTCCTCCCCAGAGTTACCCAACTAATACAGAACCTTTACTTCTGTGGCCTGTGGCCAGTATCAAAGACAAGCTCTTCTGTGTCAAATTCTTTTTCCTCCTCCAAAAATCTAAAAATAAAGTCCTTAACCTGGCAGCTGAGAGCGGTGGTGGCGAGGGCGTGACAGCCTTGGCGTGGTGACGGCCGGGACAGAGATGACCCCTGACCTCTGTACCAGCCTGTCTGCCACAGTATTGACCAGACGGGATGGGAATGTGTTTACTTCTGACAGGGAAAAGGGTTTTTATCCTGGTTTGTGTAAACAACGCTCTCTCTGTCTGAGGAGGAAGCAGAGTTATTTGTTGGAGTGTATGTGTGTGTGTGTGTGTGTGTGTGGGTCTTCTGTGCATTCATGCTCCAGAGCAAATTGACAAGGCCAGGAGAATTAGTCCTGACTGAGTAAATGTTGGAAGCTGATGAGAGGTTGAGATGTGCTGTATGTGGACTGGGCTAAGAGACTCCATGTCACCTGAGACATTGACCAGCCTGGTGTATGTATATGTGTGTGGAGTGGGTGAGGGTCTTCTGGCTTGCTCCAGAGCCAAGACAAGGCAAGGAGAATTAGTGAGTTACTGAGTAAATGTTGGAAGCTGATGAGAGGTTGAGATGTGAGTGGACTGGGCTAAGAGACTCCATGTCACCTGGGACTAGACCAGAGTCAGAGAGGAGAGAGAGAGTGAGGGGAGAGTCAGAGAGAGAGAGAGAGAGAGTCAGAGAGAGAGAGCGTGAGGGAGAGAGTCAGAGAGAGCGAGGCGAGAGAGAGAGAGAGAGGGAGAGAGTCAGAAGAGAGAGAGAATGGGAGAGAGTGAGGGTAGTCAGAAGAGAGAGAGAATGGGAGTAGAGTCAGAAAGAGAGAGCGTGAGGAGGGAGTCAGAGAGAGCGAGAGAGAGAGAGAGAGTAGTAGAGAGAGAGAGAGCGAGAGCGAGAGAGAGAGTTAGAGAGAGGGAGTCGAGTCAGAAAGAGAGAGAGAATGGGAGTAGAGTCAGAAAGAGAGAGAGCGTGAGGATAGAGTCAGAGAGAGCGAGAGCAAGAGAGAGAGTTAGAGAGAGGGTCTGGCCAGAGCTCAGGGCTGAAATAGGGATCATATGTTCCTGTCTTACAGCACTCATCATCACATCAGGGAGCCCTAGTAACACAACACATTTCCTACAGACAAAACACAGGGGGGAGTGGAGAGGAGGGGCGTGTGTGTGTGTTCCCCAAACTAGCCTCCACCTGAAGCCCCTGGGGCCGTGGCGTTGGAGTTGTTAAGACAGAACACCCAGCCAGGAGCCCTACAGGGACACACACTCACACACACCCATTACCCAACCTGTCCCGTCCACTCCTTATCTCACAGCCCCCAACTACCCCACACCTCCTCCTCCCCCAACACACACCTTTATCCCCCGCCCCCATTCCACAGTCCCCCCCGCCCCTGGGACGCTGTGCTCTGTTCCAAGTCTGCCCTGGCACGGTCCACAGAGGGTGTCCTCCGGCTCCGCTTGCCAAGTCAAAGACCCTTTCATGTTCAGCTCAGCCTGCATGCTCGGGCTAGTAAAGCGTTAACAAACACACAGACACACACACTGATACCCCCATACACTCACACACTAATATCCACACACACACTTGGAAACTCAGATTTATACAAGTAAACTAACACTCACTAACCAAACAACAAAGCCTGCTGGTGAATCTCTGTAGACAACATGTGTGTGTGTATTTAGGACTCAGGCTTTGGAATACAACATTCTTCATGAACAATTCGTATTCAAAACATGAATGTGGCTCTATGGTTAAAACGTACTATTAGAACCCAGGTGTGTACGTTATTGGAGGAGGAGGTACAGTAGCATCACAGCTCATCTGTAACAAGCTCTTCACACAGAGAAAATATGACATTTTAGAAGGGGGGAAACATCTCCCTCTACTTCAAATCTGAATGATACAAACAGAAGGATATACACACTCTGTCTCTGCACTTTGAATTCTCCGTCACACAAGGGACAAGTATGTCACTAACGAGGAGTCGGACTCCTTTCCCCCCGACACCGCCCTTCCACTGCCCAACCCCCACCCTCAGTCCCTCATACAGGCCTGACAGACACCCCCAGTGAAAGAGGGGGCGGATGGGGGACTGGTGGGAGAAAGGTGGCATGGTGCCAACACAGCCTGGCTAAATACCTTTGTTCCCCCAGAAACAGAAAGTAGGCTCGGCTAACGAAGACACACTAAACCACTAGTCTGGTGTATGTTTGGTCAAAATAGATTCCTTTTCTTCCTTAAGGGAAGGTTTGATGGGGTGTTGGATGGTCAAAATATGATTCCTTTCCTTCCTTAAAGTGAAAGATGGGGGGGCGGATGAGGGGGACTGGTGTTGGAGTTAAAGGTGGCATGGTGCCAACACAGCCTGGATAAATACCTTTGTTCCCCCAGAAACTGAGGTGTTGGATGGTTAAGTAGGCTTTTCAGCTAAATGGAAGACCTTAAACCTTCCTTAAAGGGAAGGTTTGATGGTGTTGGATGTTTGGTCAAAATGGATGATGTCCTTTCCTTCCTTAAAGGGAAGGTTTGATGGGGTGTTGGATGGTTATAATGTGAGTCCTTTTCTTCCTTAAAGGGAAGGTTTGATGGGGTGTTGGATGGTTATAATGTGAGTCCTTTTCTTCCTTAAAGGGAAGGTTTGATGGGGTGTTGGATGGTTATAATGTGAGTCCTTTTCTTCCTTAAAGGGAAGGTTTGTGTTGGGGTGTTGGATGGTTATAATGTGAGTCCTTTTCTTCCTTAAAGGGAAGGTTTGATGGGGTGTTGGATGGTTATAATGTGAGTTTGATGGGGTGTTGATGGTTATAATGTGATTTTTCTTCCCTTAAAGGGAAGGTTTGATGGGGTGTTGGATGGTTATAATGTGATTCCTTTTCTTCCTTAAAGGGAAGGTTTGTGTTGGATGGTTATAATGTGTTAAAGGGAAGGTTTGATGGTTATGGTTATAATGTGAGTCCTTTTCTTCCCTGGGGTGTTGGATGGAATGGATTCCTTTCCTTCCTTAAAGGGAAGGTTTGATGGGGTGTTGGATGGTTATAATGTGAGTCCTTTCTTCCTTAAAGGGAAGGTTTGATGGGGTGTTGGATGGTTATAATGTGATTCCTTTCCTTCCTTAAAGGGAAGGTCCTGACCATGTTGATGGTTATAATGTGATTCCTTTCCTTCCTTGGAAGGTCCATGTTATAATGTGATTCCTTTTCTTCCTGAACCATGTCTGGATGTCTGATTCCTTTCCTTCCATGTGTTGTGCCTGATCCCTTCCCTGTGTTTGACCATGTTGGATGGTTATAATGATTCCTTTCCTTCCTGGCCATGTCTGTACATGTGCCTGACTGAGTATTGTGTCTGATGTCTGTGCCTGTGCCTGACCATGTCTGTGCCTGATCATGTCTGTGCCTGACCATGTCTGTGTCTGACCCTGAGGCCCTGTCTGTGCCTGACCATGTCTGTGCCTGACCATGTCTGTGTCTGTGCCTGACCCTGTCTGTGCCTGACCATGTCTGTGTCTCTGTGTCTGACCCTGTCTGTGCCTGACCCTGTCTGTCTGACCATGTCTGTGTCTGACCCTGTCTGACCATGTCTGTCTGTGCCTGACCATGTCTGTGTCTGTGCCTGACCATGTCTGTGTCTGACCTGTCTGTGCCTGACCCTGTCTGTGTCTGTGTCTGTGTCTGTGTCCTGACCCTGTCTGTGTCTGACCATGTCTGTGCCTGACCCTGTCTGTCCTGACCCTGTCTGTGCCTGACCCTGTGTCTGTGTCTGACCCTGTCTGTGTCTGACCATGTCTGTGCCTGACCATCTCTGTGTCTGAACATGTCCTGACCCTCTCTGTGTCTGTCCTGACCCTGTCTGTGTCTGATCCATGTCTGTGTCTGACCATGTCTGTGTCTGAACATGTCTGTGCCTGACCCTGTCTGTGTCTGTGCCTGACCATGTCTGTGCCTGACCCTGTCTGTGTCTGTGCCTGACCATGTCTGTGCCTGACATGTCTGTGTCTGTGTCTGTGCCTGACCCTGTCTGTGTCTGTGCCTGACCCTGTCTGTGCCTGACCCTGTCCATGTCTGTGCCTGACCATGTCTGTGCCTGCCCATGTCTGTCTGTGCCTGACCATGTCTGTGCCTGACCATGTCTGTGTCCTGACCCTGTCTGTGCCTGACCCTGTCTGTCTGTGTCTGTGCCTGACATGTCTGTGCCTGACCATGTCTGTGCCTGACCATGTCTGTGCCTGACCCATGTCTGTTCTGTGCCTGACCTGTCTGTGTCTGTGCCTGAGCCTGTCTGTGTCTGACCCTGTGTCTGTGCCTGACCCTGCCTCATGTGTCTCTGTCTGTGCCTGACCATGTCTGTGTCTGTGCCTGACCCTGTGTCTGTGTCTGACCCTGTGTCTGTGCCTGACCCTGTCCCTGTCTGTGTCTGCCCCTGAGCCTGTATGTGTCCTTCTGATCATCTGCTCTGTTTATAATATGGAGCCGGCCTGTGTGTCCCTGTGCATATCTTAAGTTGTTTATCATGCAAATGGGGGTACGCTGTTCTGTTCTGTCTGTTCTGTTCTGTTCAGCCCTGTTGTCTGCATTTCCTCCTAATGGTCCATATTTTGACCTATATCTCAAACTATTCACTATATAGTGCACTACAGTACACACACACACACATACAGGGAATAAAGTGATTACATTTTTCATAGAGAGACATCAGATCGTCCTTGACTGTTGGACTCTGCATTTCAAAACATGGGGATTGTGTGCATGTGTGTGTCCCGGTGGCTAAACATGGGAGGTGATGTCCACAGTGTCTGTTTGAGTCAGTCCATTAAAGCCAAGAACAACATTTAGAGGAGCATCGTGTGTATTTCTCCATTTCACTCTCATCATCCCAATCTCGTTGGATCTCCTTTCTCTCTCTCTCTCTCTCTCTCTCTCTCTCTCTCTCTCTCTCTCTCTCTCTCGACAAGGAGGATAGCAACGAACTCATAAGATGAGCGTGAGGATGATGAAGAACGCCTTCATCAATCTCACTTCACGCAACACGCAACAGCACACACAAACACAAACACTCACACCACACACACTCACACCACACACACTCACACCACACACACTCACACACACACACACACATGATCCATTAGGCTTGTACTGTTAATAACAGGCCATTGCATAACGTTAGTGACCCAGTGATATCATGTGGAGACGTTACGCATCAAGATCTAAATGAGCATAGAAAGATTGTAGAGGCAGCTGACTAGAGCCAAGAGGCATAGTGGGCCTGTGTGTGTGTGTCTGTGTGTGTGTGTGTGTGTGTGTGTGTGTGTGTGTGTGTGTGTGTGTGTGTTGCTTAACAAACGGATGCATAATTACTGATAAAATACAAGAGGTCATTAGATTTGACAGAAGAGAGGATAACTAGACCACAGCCCAACACAGATAGCATAGCGACATAGACACTGTGTTGTACATGGAGCTATATCTAGGCCTATGGGGTCTATACCAAATGACACTGTGTTGTACATGGAGCTATATCTAGCCTATGGGGTCTAAACCAATAGACACTGTTGTACATGGAGTTATATCTAGGCCTATGGGGTCCATACCAATAGACACTGTGTTGTACATGGAGCTATATCTAGGCCTATGGGGTCTATACCAATAGACACTGTTGTACATGGAGCTATATCTAGGCCTATGGGGTCTATACCAATAGACACTGTTGTACATGGAGCTATATCTAGGCCTATGGGGTCCATACCAATAGACACTGTTGTACATGGGCTATATACATGGGATTTTGGCAATGAGTCCATTTATCTACTTCCCAATAGACAGATGAACTCGTGGATACCATTTATACCGTCACTGTGTTCAGTATGAAGGAAGTTAGAGTTAGTTTACATGGAGAGCCAATGCTAACTAGCGTAATGACCTAGGAGTCATTACACTAACACTGTACATAGTAATTGAGCTACCGATAGTTAGCAACTTCCTTCAAATTGACACTGTTGTACATGGAGAGGCGTACCAAAAATGGTATCCACAAGATCATTAGACTCAGGGGAAGTACTGTAGATAAAGGTCCTCATTGCCAAAATCCCAAAGTAACCTGTTTATGCTATATCTAGGTCTTTGAGGTCCATACCAATAGACACTGTATTGTACATGGAGCTGTGTGTTCACCTATACCCCACTGTATTGTACATGGAGCTGTGTGTTTACCTATACCCCACTGTATTGTACATGGAGCTGTGTGTTCACCTATACCCCACTGTATTGTACATGGAGCTGTGTGTTCACCTTTACCCCACTGTATTGTACATGGAGCTGTGTGTTTACCTATACCCCACTGTATTGTACATGGAGCTGTGTGTTTACCTATACCCCACTGTATTGTACATGGAGCTGTGTGTTCACCTTTACCCCACTGTATTGTACATGGAGCTGTGTGTTTACCTATACCCCACTGTATTGTACATGGAGCTGTGTGTTTACCTATACCCCACTGTATTGTACATGGAGCTGTGTGTTTACCTATACCCCACTGTATTGTACATGGAGCTGTGTGTTTACCTTTACCCCACTGTATTGTACATGGAGCTGTGTGTTTACCTTTACCCCACTGTATTGTACATGGAGCTGTGTGTTTACCTTTACCCCACTGTATTGTACATGGAGCTGTGTGTTTACCTTACCCCACTGTATTGTACATGGAGCTGTGTGTTTACCTATACCCCACTGTATTGTACATGGAGCTGTGTGTTTACCTATACCCCACTGTATTGTACATGGAGCTGTGTGTTACCTTACCCCACTGTATTGTACATGGAGCTGTGTGTTTACCTATACCCCACTGTATTGTACATGGAGCTGTGTGTTTACCTATACCCCACTGTATTGTACATGGAGCTGTGTGTTCACCTATACCCCACTGTATTGTACATGGAGCTGTGTGTTTACCTATACCCCACTGTATTGTACATGGAGCTGTGTGTTCACCTTTACCCCACTGTATTGTACATGGAGCTGTGTGTTTACCTATACCCCACTGTATTGTACATGGAGCTGTGTGTTTACCTTACCCCACTGTATTGTACATGGAGCTGTGTGTTTACCTTACCCCACTGTATTGTACATGGAGCTGTGTGTTTACCTTACCCCACTGTATTGTACATGGAGCTGTGTGTTTACCTATACCCCACTGTATTGTACATGGAGCTGTGTGTTTACCTATACCCCACTGTATTGTACATGGAGCTGTGTGTTTACCTATACCCCACTGTATTGTACATGGAGCTGTGTGTTTGCCTATACCCCACTGTATTGTACATGGAGCTGTGTGTTTGCCTTACCCCACTGTATTGTACATGGAGCTGTGTGTTTACCTTACCCCACTGTATTGTACATGGAGCTGTGTGTTTACCTTTACACCACTGTGTTGTACATGGAGCTGTGTGTTTACCTTTACACCACTGTGTTGTACATGGAGCTGTGTGTTTACCTTTACACCACTGTGTTGTACATGGAGCTGTGTGTTTACCTTTACACCACTGTGTTGTACATGGAGCTGTGTGTTTACCTTTACACCACTGTGTTGTACATGGAGCTGTGTGTTTGCCTATTGGGTATTTGTCATTTGGAGAACCCTTGAACATTGAACTGAAAACCAGCCTCACCTCCGCAGAAGCATTGATAAGTTCAACACAGCATACTACTTTTCTTTATACTAAAGCCTGCATTTATATCCATAATTGTTTTTAGAAATGTTTATAATAACTCAAAAAGGAAAATTAAACTGTCAAACACACAAAGTTCATTTCCACCAACGTCTGTAAGACAGAACTATTTGTTTGAGCTGCTCATCATGGTTTTTCTCTCTCTTGCTTCATTTAGCTGTGGTTAGACAACCGCCGTAAGAAGTCCTTAATTAACTAAATGAAGACTAAGAGAACCCTGACAATTAGCGGCTCGAGTAGGATTCCTCAAATAAATGCCTCTTCCTTGACAGTTCACCGTAATTACTTTCTTACACGTTTTTATTTATTTTACATTTTAGCGCCAGAGTATGAGTTGGCAGGCATGTATTTGAGGGGAAGAGATATGTCTCTGTGAAAACCACAGCGAGATGGAGATACATCTATCGAGACCACATGAGACAGAAACTAAGGCCTGCGTCCCAAATGGACTCTATTCCCTATACAGTGCACTACTTTTGATCAGAACCCACTATATACGGGCCCTGTATCAAAAGTAGTGCACTATATAGGGAATATGGTTCCTTTTGGGACGCAGCCCTTTCTCTCTTTTCCGTCTCTCTCTCCTCTCTCTTTCTTTAGGAGAGTAGAATGGGAGTTATATTGGGCTTCTATCCCCATTGCAGAGATAAACTCAACAACCCTACACCCAGCAGTGCAGTAAGAACGTCATATCTCATGAATATCCATCGCCACCAGTCAAAATTGAACCCAACTCGAAGTCCATCTGCTCTGTCCAGTTTGGACTGTAAATCTATTTTTTGTGGTCTATGATCCAATAATCTTGCTTTAAGCGACACCAAAACGAAGGCACTTACTCACAACTAGGGTTGTGAAATTCCCAGGTTTTCACAAAACTATCCCGTTGGGAGAACAACGGTTGGAGGAATCCCTGTTTATTCCTTCCTGATTCCGGGATTCCTCCGACCTGGATTTCTGGAAACCTTAGGGATTTTGCAACCCTACTCACAACGTTGAAGTACCATCCAAGTACCGTTAACACCCAAACCTTAGGGATTTTGCAACCCTACTCACAACGTTGAAGTACCATCCAAGTACCGTTAACACCCAAACCTTAGGGATTTTGCAACCCTACTCACAACGTTAAAGTACCATCCAAGTACCGTTAACACCCAAACCTTAGGGATTTTGCAACCCTACTCACAACGTTAAAGTACCATCCAAGTACCGTTAACACCCAAACCTTGGGGATTTTGCAACCCTACTCACAACGTTAAAGTACCATCCAAGTACGTTAACACCCAAACCTTGGGGATTTTGCAACCCTACTCACAACGTTAAAGTACCATCCAAGTACCGTTAACACCCAAACCTTGGGGATTTTGCAACCCTACTCACAACGTTAAAGTACCATCCAAGTACCGTTAACACCCAAACCTTGGGGATTTTGCAACCCTACTCACAACGTTGAAGTACCATCCAAGTACCGTTAACACCCAAACCTTAGGGATTTTGCAACCCTACTCACAACGTTAAAGTACCATCCAAGTACCGTTAACACCCAAACCTTACAGTGAAACCTCAGACCCAAACACCTTGCTTGTCGCTTAAGTTCTTTACATCGGCAGCCCTGTTTGTTACGATCGTCATCATCGTCGTCATCGTGACGTCATTACCTGTGATATTCTCCTGCTTGGGGATAATTCCGTGGGTGGGCGTCGATAAACAATCCTCATCATCGTTGCGCGGCGACACCTGAATGGCTACCTCCAAGGGGCGCCTCGACGGGTGTTTGTCTCGGCATTTGTTTGAGGAGGGACGGGGCGAGGCGAGGGGAACGGCGGAGGGCGACCGCCTGTGCCCGTCGTCTAGCGTCTTGTCCGTGCAGGGGGCGCCGCGGCACTGCCGCCTCTTGTGCTCGATGAAGAGCAGGATGTGGGCAAGAGGGAAGCGGGCATGGCACTGGCCACAGGTGAGCAGGTCCTGGTCCCCCTTGAGGAGGATCCTGTCGTCCCCATGCTGCCCCAGCCTGGGGTGGTCCTCGTGCTCCTCGTCTGGGGGGAGAACGGCCGACAGGGGCTCAGCTGGAGAGGGGAGAGAGGAGGGGAGATAGACAGTTACACTTCCATACAGAATACATGACAGGGTTGAAATCTACATAGAGGACTATGGACTATGGCATTTCATCCAAGGCAGCTGACAAACTGTGGAGGAGAGTTAGACACTTTATAGATAGTGGAAACATAAAAAAACTGATTAAGATCTACACTCAAGTATCATTTCAAGGAAGAGTGAGACACAGTATATAGGTTATTATAGTGTTGCAAATCTGCATATGCATCTCTTGCTATCGTTTTTAGGACTATTATTACTGATAATATAGAAGGCACAACCAACGAAGAGAGAGGAATGAACATCCAGTAGCAGGATCGTATAATCATATTCAGTTCTATTACAGTCCTATCGTTTGAACGACTATTATCAGTGTTATTGTCATGATGATTTCCAGTGTTATAATGGATGTCGCCATAATCTAGACGTCACCTGTGGTTTATAGTGATTGCATTTCCAGGTGATGCACTGTCTTAGAAAAGGTATGAGAGAAGGATTTGAAAGGGGAAGGAAGGAAGTAGTAGGGAGGAAGGAAGAAGACTTAGACAAGACTACAGCACTGTTTTTCGATAAGCCTGCCAGTGACACCGTTCAGTCAGCGTGCTGCTCGCTGCCTGAACGATTAAGGCGCTTGACCCTCTTTATTGTGCTGCCAATCTCGCGTTTTTAATGAACCTAACACCTCGGAGAATCAAAAAATAGATTCTAATTTGAGTTCAAGATGATTGGACCCCATTTTCGTTAAAAGTGCTGGGATCTCGTGAACCGAGGTTAGATATTGAGGGGTGTATGTGGAGTAGGTCCCTGAAGTATACAGGCAGTCAAGGAGCATTTTTTTTTTTTTTTTAAATAGTTCATCTAGCTACAGTAAACGACATCCCGAGGCCCAACTGGGATGTTAAGATAAAATGTGATGAATTCTCGCTGTCTGTTCTGAACCTTAAATTCTGTGTCAGGTCAGACGAGAAGGAAGCAGGGAGGAGGGGTTGAAGGAATATTTTTCCTTTTAATTTGAGTTGAATTCCTACAGCTTATGCTGTCAGGACATAGCAGTCTGACTGAGGCTCTGTGCGAAAAAGTCTACCTTCAAACCCAAATAATCAAATGTGTTTGTATCGGCAACTGGTTACAAAAATAAGTTGACTTTCTTTTTTTTTTAAGTATATATTATTCCTCAACATCCAAGTGAGCACCAGAAATACAACTGACTGAACTTAATCAAATAACTACTGAAATTAGGCAATAGGCTATTTAAATAGCTATTACCTAATTATAACATGGTAATGATCCCTTATTTCAAGTACCCTAGCTGCTATTGCAGGGATTCATACAACGCAGCCAATATGGACCAGGAGGAATCTGACTTGAACGGAAGCTGTTTTTCAATAGGCCATAACGAGCTATTAAAATAGTTCAAACGATGCATGTAAATAACAGAGTATTCCATTGGAATAATATTACCATGCATTTGCCAGTACGGCTGTAATCCTATAGGCCTATACGTCCGTCTCATTTGTCATATTTGAATGATGAACTAGGTCCCTCGTGAGAATGTGGATATAACTAAGGATTTGGCAATTAGGATACATTTTTGTCATATTTTGACATTTAATTGAAAGAAACTGTGATAGACTAAGATTTTGTTGAAATAGGGGACTAATATACCTGGAAGAGTGAATAGGCATGCAATATGCTCTAGGGTCCAATATGAGGCTACTTAACTGAAAACTACTCATATCACAGAGGTATCTCACAGTGGCCTATGGATGTTTGAAATTATGTCACATTTTGCCTACTGATCATTTCTTGCAGAAAATAAAACGTTCTCAGATGGCCATTGTTTTATCCATCTTCGAAGGAAATGGAAAATACTGAATATTCATGAAGAAATCTATTGAAATGATTCACTTTTAATTTATTTGGAATACTATAATAGGTCTATTGATTAGATATCACAGTGGCATAACAAGGAACATCAAATATACGACCACGAACAACTGCGCTTGGTCTAGCAGGCAACGTAGACAAAGCAATAAAGTAGCCTAGATCAAGTTCAAGTTCATCGGCGTGTATGTCCACAATCATATTCTGCCCCCTACCGGCGCCGTCCATAGATATACTACAATTGAAGGCATATGTTACGAGAACCTAATTTGCTCCGAGAATTGAATGGTAAAAGAGAAACAACCGGGTGGAAACATTGTAGCGATTTACAGAATACGTGGAACAAAACATTTTATATATATATATATATATATATATATATATATACGGAAAATCATATTATTAAAACTAGTTTCCAAATGATCTAGCCCCCGGTAACGTAAAAAAGGAAATTAGCACAGTTGAAATCATGCCATTATACACCACGGCATAAACAGCATAAAAGCAATAGCTTATTGAATATACATGTATAACTCATAAATGACTCTAAAACACCACTTCAGTATGCCTGCCCAAATGTAATAGGTTATTGCATAAAAGCCTCCCGTGTCCCCTCTCTGAAAATTAACCTCTTCGTTAAATGTAACGTAGCGGAGCGTCCAATAGTAGATGTAATCGAACGTCTCCAATTGTTCCAATGCTTATTGTATCCATTCACATTAACTCACGGTGTAAACGATAACAATGTAATTGGATCACTAGGTTATACGGGGGTGCAGTGTTATTCTTGGATCGAGAACTCCTATATCCCTCGATATCAACGCTGGCTACGTTCCACACACGAGGTCTTCTGTATGGGCTATGAGTATGTAAACACCCCGTTCTCCCCATTCAAAAAAAAGAAGAAAACATCTCTCGAAAAAAAATCTACGCTATCAAAACAAATAGTAATAACAAAGTGGAATTGCTTATTTGGGGATACACTTTGCTTTTCGTAGCGTATTACATATCGGAAACTGATATGACTAAATATAAATATTCACAGGATACCTTGATAGGCAAAGGTATCCCTCAACTACAGCCCAGATGTCCTTTAATAGCGAAAGAAGCCTGTGTTGTAGCATAGGCACATACATGCAAAATAGCCTTATACGTTATTGTTTACCAAATATACAATATTTTCCAAGGTCCAACTTTTTTCGATAGAAAGTTATCCGATTCAATGACGGCGTTCTTGGCACGCTTTTAGGTTATGTCCACGGGTCCGCGTAATGTCCAGTTGCCCACAAACATTCTCCAAATACATTGAGAAGAGGCTGTGTGTGTTCTTGTTTAGCAGATTATAAAATAAGCAATTTTCAATTCTACTTACGCGAAAACTCCCGCTTGCTCAAGTGCTGGGGTTTGCCTTGCTTGCGGCGAGACATGTTGGTAAGTGGTGGCGTTCAGCTTAGTTCACATTGGCAGAGGCGTCCTACAATGTAATAGACTCCAGATAAAATGTCTTCATCGATGCGTTTGACATCCAAAAAAATGAATTATAGATCACATCACGGTGACGCGCGGGGTACGGGCTGTGCGGCAGTCTTCATGACTTTTTTTGCAAAGACAGAGAGAGGGATATGAGCAAAGCCCCCTGAGCTGCAAGTTCAAGTGCGGACGTGACGTTCCTACGAACTTGAACGTCAGTCGATGGATGGACATGGAGATAGAACACATGGGCAGGGCAACGCTGGGGAGTAGGAGGTGGAGATAGAATAACAAAACCAATGGACAGTCATTACTGGATCCGTCTCTGAAAAAAGAAAGGGACCCCGAAGACGCCAATGGACAGAGAGATCAGGGGGGCCGGGCCAATAGAGAAGGAGAGAGCGAGAGAGAGATTGGAAACGAACGTGAACCTTGGGAGACAGCACATCCAAGTGGAAGGATTCTTGGCAACAAATATGGAGAAAATATGGGACCATTGCATATGATCCTAAGAATAAATATGAACCATTACCCCATTACAGCATGGAAAACAACAATTTATAGTGGAGAGAAAAGGATGCGAGTGCACTTTACGGATCGATTTAATTGGATATAATAAAGTAAATAGTCCTATTTAATTAATTTTGGACATGGATCTCCGTGCCTTCGGTAACCAATGGGTTAAATAAACGTATGTTACAATGATACAGCCCGATAGGCTATACGCTTTATTAAATAGGCTATATTTAAGAATGTCATATTTTAGCAGTCCATAGGCTACCACCATATTTTAGCAGTCCATAGGCTACCACCATATTTTAGCAGTCCATAGGCTACCACCATATTTTAGCAGTCCATAGGCTACCACCATATTTTAGCAGTCCATAGGCTACCACCATATTTTAGCAGTCCATAGCCTACCACCATATTTTAGCAGTCCATAGGCTACCACCATATTTTAGCAGTCCATAGGCTACCACCATATTTTAGCAGTCCATAGGCTACCACCATATTTTAGCAGTCCATAGGCTACCACCATATCTTAGCAGTCCATAGGCTACCACCATATTTTAGCAGTCCATAGGCTACCACCATATCTTAGCAGTCCATAGGCTACCACCATATTTTAGCAGTCCATAGGCTACCACCATATCTTAGCAGTCCATAGGCTACCACCATATTTTGTCCACTAAATAATACTCTAATGTTGGTTCTTGCGCAAAAGCACTCCACATCTTGTACTGACGACATACTATTACGACGTCACATAATAGGCATACATTCCATTTTAAAGGTTAATACATCATACAATAACTAGGCCTATCAAATCATTGAAGTTTATAGTGATACCATCGGTGTTCCCGATGACTGTCAACACCAATGGGCCAATCACAGGCCTATAACAGGCAGGTTCCTTCATCAAAGTGGACACTTTTGACATTTGAATTTACTTTCAAAACATGTGGACAGAAAATAGATATTCGTAATTGTTTTTGCTATCAGATGATCTAGTTCACACTATTTACTATTCAATGAAGTAAAATAGCCTACAGTAAAATACAGATATTCTTTAGGCTACAGTACACCTGTTAGTATTTGTTTCTCACCGACTTGAGTTGTCATGCCATCTTGAAGACAATTCATAGGCTACACTTCACAGAAATGTATAATCATATATATATTTGACATTCTTCTCTTCATTGTTTTAATACTCTTTACATTATTATTTTGTTTTTGAAGTTTAACCTACATTTCCCATATGAACAAAAGTCGACAATAATAAAATGAGTAGCCTAATTAACAAATGTGTTCATTTTGTGCTTTTCCCTCATAAGGAAATGTATTGGTGTAGTCTAATCCACATGCGTAAAGTTATCGTTGCCCACTGAGATAAAAAAAAAAAAGATATACGACGTATTTCTGATCATATGGCCCACTGTTAGTGTAATATAGTGTAACATTTCACACAATGTAAACATGCCAATTAAAATGTTTGATACATCGTAACATAGACTAAATTACAGGCGAGCCAAACAAACAAAACAGGCTAAAACGGGAGATGTTATCAGCCTTGCAGAAGTTTTTAGTTTTAGTTTTTGGAAACGAAACTATTTTAATGTAACCAGTGTGCGCTTCGACAGGCTACTGTTGACAGCTTACTTGCGCTCGGCCTCTGCGTCTTTAGGCACCCTGTGGTAGCGTGTAGCCTGCTACTGCACCATCACACGTCTGTCTATACAACGGCGCTTTCTAGCGGTCCTTTGCTAATACTGCGAAGGAGACATTGTTTGAAGCTCACCCTGCACTTTATGTTATCTTCCAGTGGATGATGCTAAAGGATCAGAGTAGAATCCACATCTGCCTTGCAAAGTGCTTGCTCCTGTAGCCTATAGTTTACATTAGACACAGTTCAACACAGTTCAAAGAGCCATTCAACATCGTTTAATTTAAGCTATTTCCTGTGTGCTTTGTACAGATTATTGTATTATTAATGAATTGTTATTATCAATTCGGTCTTCTAATTGGAACCCGTTCTACTTCGATGTGCGCATAAATTAACAGCGGTTGCCTGGATATTAAACTAAGGGACGGTCCCAAGTCCAGAACATCCGGCGATGATCCACGCAGCGAGGGTCCGCAGCCCGGGGCCTACGGTGAGGATCCGCAGTCCAGAGCATCCGGCGATAATCCACGGGTCAGTGCTACAAGACTCAGTGTAAAGTAGGGGGGTGGCGTCCAGAACCAAAGCCGCCACCGGGGTTAGATACCCAACCAGATTCTCCCATATAGGTTTAAGTTTGCGGCCGGGAGTCCATACCTTTTGAGGGGGGATTGGGAACCATATTTAGGTAGCCATATTCCTTGGTTATTTTGTGGGTTGCTATTCTGTTTAGTTGCCTGTCTGCACTAGCCATATTAGCTTCACGGTTCGTTTTGTTGTTTTGTTCAGTGTTCGTTCTTCTATTAAATAAGTGTACGCTTACAATGCTGCGCCTTGGTCTCCTCATTATGACAACCGTGACACTCATTTCATACAAGCACATTTGTTTCCATGAGAGGTTCTCAATAGGCCTGCTCAACTCCTGTCTTCCATCCTCTCCTCGCTTCAAATTGAAGCGTACTTAGTTTACTTTATTTAATAAATATATGTTTTGTTTCTCCTTATCTCCACGTTGTCTCCCTTTTGTTACGGGCTTTGAGCAGGTTCGTGACAAGATTCAATGTCTTCTTTTTTGAATCCATCTACCAATCGGTGCCCTTCTTTGCGAGGCATCGGAAAACCTCCCTGGTCTTTGTGATTGAATCTGTGTCTGAAATTCAATGCTCGACTGTGGGACCTTACAAATAATTGTCTGTGTGGGGTACAGAGATGAGGTAGTCATTCAAAATAGTCTGCTTTGCAACAGACACTGGGAGACAAATTCACCTTTCAGCAGGACAATAACCTAAAACACAAGGCCAAATATACACTGGAGTTGCTTACCAAGATGACATTGAATGTTCTTGAGTGGCCTAGGTACAGTTTTGACTTAAATCGACTTGAAAATCTATGGCAAGACTTGGAAATGCTTGTCTATCAATGATCAACAACCAACTTGACAGAGCTTGAAGAATTAAAAAAAGTATCATGTGCAAATATTGTACAAATCCAGGTTTTCAATTTGTCATTATGGGTTATTGTGTAGATGGGTGAGAAACAAAATATATATTTTTAGTCCATTTAGAATTTATGCTGTAACAAAACAAAATGTGGAATAATTCAAGGGTTATGAATACATTCTGAAGGCAATGAGCATTGGTGCGTGCATTTTTGTCTCTGACTGTCTGTCCATCTGAGTGTCTGCTCCTCTCTCGTCTACCCCCGCCTGTGTGCCTGCCCGTTCCCCAGTCGAAGACCGTGTCACAGTGAGCCAGGAATGATGGATGACAATCGAGCCAGACACGGAGTGAACAAGATAAGATTGCATTGTACAGCTGAAAAATCTATAGTGAATAGAGACTAAAACAAGACCTACGTCCCACTGGTATGGCAGGCTGCCAGGTCCAATCCCTCAGCCCCTTCCATCACCACTAACACCTGTCCCAGGGGGTGGCATGATGCCCACATGGGGGAGAGGAGTCACCTAGCTGGGGGTTTCCTTCTTAGGACAGTTGGGGGAGGAATAAAACAGGAATACGTGTAAAAAGTAGTCAGTGGACCACACTAAGTAAAATATGTGTTTGAAAAAAAGAAGCGCGTTCGTTTAATACAATAATAACATTCTTCATTGAACTTCCAGTCTTTCTCTATTCACAAGCTTTTCAGGTCTATAAAAAAAATTAAAAAATTAATGGTCCATAGCTTTCCTATGTGTCCTCCAACAGACTCGCAGAAGACCGTGGCTGGGTTTCAATCCAGAAAGATGTTCTCTCCCCCCTGCACTCGTTCTCTCCCTGTCTCGCTGTCAGGACTGGTCGAACTGGATAGGGGAAAGCAATGTGGAGCTGTTTCTTTTACCTAGGTGGAGCTGTTTCCTAGGTGGAGCTGTTTCTTTTACCTATACAGTAACATGCAGACCCATAAAAAGGGAGTGAGCAAGGTCAGAGAAGGAGGAACATCTTTCTGGAATGAAACACAGCCAATTTGGCTTGGTTCTGGGGCAGTGGACCCTCTCCCCATAAACTAGAATAGAGTGTCACCACCCAGCACCGGAGTAAGTATTGCTTTCTCTCTCTTTCCTAAATGTTTTTTTTACAATAACAGCAGTGGAATGGGACTTTAACGACTGGTTTTATGCCCTGATTAATATGGTGGCAGAGAGAGGTCATTAGTGTGTTGAACTGGGCTGTGGTTCTGACTGCTAACGAGGAGAAGGGGGGTGTCCTATGCTGATTCGGTTGAGAAAAACTTCTTCAAGACAGCGCAATCTGTTTGCGGTCCCAGGCCTGTTTGTGCTGTCTTGCCAACTCCCATGGACTTTGAGGCAAGACAGCACAAACAGGTCTGGGACCACAGGATGTAAAAACATAGTTGTCAGGGAGGAAATAATAAAAATAGTAATAATTAGGTGGGCGAATACATTTGTTGTATTTTACACATGTACAGGAGTGTATTATATACATTTGTTGTAATTTACACATGTACAAGAGTGTATTATATACATTTGTTGTATTTTACACATGTACAGGAGTGTATTATATACATTTGTTGTAATTTACACATGTACAAGAGTGTATTATATACATTTGTTGTATTTTACACATGTACAGGAGTGTATTATATACATTTGTTGTATTTTACACATGTACAGGAGTGTATTATATACATTTGTTGTATTTTACACATGTACAGGAGTGTATTATATACATTTGTTGTATTTTACACATGTACAGGAGTGTATTATATACATGTGTTGTATTTTATACATGTACAGGAGTGTATTATATACATTTGTTGTATTTTACACATGTACAGGAGTGTATTATATACATTTGTTGTATTTTACACATGTACAGGAGTGTATTATATACATTTGTTGTATTTTACACATGTACAGGAGTGTATTATATACATTTGTTGTATTTTACACATGTACAGGAGTGTATTATATACATTTGTTGTATTTTACACATGTACAGGAGTGTATTATATACATTTGTTGTATTTTACACATGTACAGGAGTGTATTATATACATTTGTTGTATTTTACACATGTACAAGAGTGCATTATATACATTTGTTGTAATTTACACATGTACAAGAGTGTATTATATACATTTGTTGTAATTTACACATGTACAGGAGTGTATTATATACATTTGTTGTATTTTACACATGTACAGGAGTGTATTATATACATTTGTTGTATTTTACACATGTACAGGAGTGTATTATATACATTTGTTGTATTTTACACATGTACAAGAGTGCATTATATACATTTGTTGTAATTTACACATGTACAAGAGTGTATTATATACATTTGTTGTATTTTACACATGTACAGGAGTGTATTATATACATTTGTTGTATTTTACACATGTACAGGAGTGTATTATATACATTTGTTGTATTTTACACATGTACAGGAGTGTATTATATACACTTGTCAATTGGAAATATGTTTTTTACATATCCAAACTTACCCAGAGACACCATCTGAGAGCAGGGGATACAGTGACATAGTCAGACAGATAATTATAGTGGAATTATGGTGGTGTATAGTAGTGGTACATTATTGTAATGCTAATATGACAACTCGTAGTCTGTCAATTATGACATTATTTAAATACAAACTCAACTATAGTGAGATGGAATTGCAATTCCATTCTATCCTAACAAGGTTGCATTTGATATAATATATTGGGTCATTAGGTATTGGCCTACTGTATCTCATATTGATCAATCTGGGGTTTGTGGACTGGAGCCAATTGACCGGATAGTTTCTGTCTTGCAGTCTCTGCTCTATCTGACCCGTGACTCAGTGTGGATCGAACATGGAGCGAGAGAGGGATGGAGAGAGGGATGGAGAGAGAGATGAAGTAGGAGGAAAAGAAAGAGGACACTTTAAAGAAGAGCATAGACATCAGTGCATTGGAAATTAGTTCATTTCCATTGATCATCTGACACTTGTTTTACATTTCTGAAATGATCAACCTTGCAATGTTCCACAGACGTAATCCTGCTTGGACAAGAGAAAGTGGTACTTACATTGTCAACCAGTAGGTGGCAGTGTGAGTTACTGCATCATGACTACCAGGTACCCCGTGTGATTTACCTGGTTCACTCAGAATACACTCAGATAAGCACATAATGTTGAGCTGAGGGAGGTTTCCACTCTAGATAGAATACATTAAGATAACTACATAATGTTGAGCTGAGGGGGGTTTCCACTCTAGATAGAATACATTGAGATAACTACATAATGTTGAGCTGAGGGAGGTTTCCACTCTAGATAGAATACATTGAGATAACTACACAATGTTGAGCTGAGGGAGGTTTCCACTCTATATAGAATACATTAAGATAACTACATAATGTTGAGCTGAGGGAGGTTTTTCACTCTATATAGAATACATTAAGATAACCACATAATGTTGAGCTGAGGGGGGTTTCCACTCTAGATAGAATACATTGAGATAACTACATAATGTTGAGCTGAGGGAGGTTTCCACTCTAGATAGAATACATTGAGATAACTACACAATGTTGAGCTGAGGGAGGTTTCCACTCTAGATAGAATACATTGAGATAACTACATAATGTTGAGCTGAGGGAGGTTTCCACTCTAGATAGAATACATTGGGATAACTATATAATGTTGAGCTGAGGGAGGGTTTCCACTCTATATAGAATACATTGGGATAACTATATAATGTTGAGCTGAGGGGGTTTCCACTCTAGATAGAATACATTAAGATAACTACATAATGTTGAGCTGAGGGAGGTTTCCACTCTAGATAGAATACATTGGGATAACTACATAATGTTGAGCTGAGGGAGGTTTCCACTCTATATAGAATACATTGGGATAACTATATAATGTTGAGCTGAGGGAGGTTTCCACTCTAGATAGAATACATTAAGATAACTACATAATGTTGAGCTGAGGGAGGTTTCCACTCTAGATAGAATACATTGAGATAACTATATAATGTTGAGCTGAGGGAGGTTTCCACTCTAGATAGAATACATTGGGATAACTATATAATGTTGAGCTGAGGGAAGTTTCCACTCTAGATAGAATACATTGGGATAAGTACATAATGTTGAGCTGAGGGAGGTTTCCACTCTAGATAGAATACATTGAGATAACTACATAATGTTGAGCTGAGGGAGGTTTCCACTCTAGATAGAATACATTGGGATAACTATATAATGTTGAGCTGAGGGAGGTTTTCCACTCTATATAGAATACATTAAGATAACTACATAATGTTGAGCTGAGGGAGGTTTTCCACTCTATATAGAATACATTAAGATAACTACATAATGTTGAGCTGAGGGAGGTTTTCCACTCTATATAGAATACATTAAGATAACTACATAATGTTGAGCTGAGGGAGGTTTTTCACTCTATATAGAATACATTAAGATAACTATATAATGTTGAGCTGAGGGAGGTCTCCAGAGTTTACACTGTAATTGATCTATGGAATCAGACTTTGAATATCAAACAGGGAAGTGTTTATACAGCTAAAACTGATGTAGGATATCCATCAATATTATAGCATTATGGTAAATATGGGATCGAGGGACCAGCTTTCTAATTGGTTCCCCAAATGTCGAGAGAGACAGAGAGACAGGGAGAGAGAGAGAGAGAGACAGAGAGACAGAGAGAAAGAGAGCGAGAGAGAGAGAGAGAGAGAGACAGAGACAGAGACAGAGAGAAAGAGAGCGAGAGAGAGAGAGGACAAGAAGAGAGAAAGAAAGAGAGAGAGAGAGCGAGACAGAAAGAGAGAGGAAGAGAGCAACAGAGCGACAGACAGAGAGAGAGCCCCCCATACAGTAATCAGCATACAGCAGCCAAATGTAATGTATGCGGTGAATGTGTGCGACAGACAGTGTGCAGCTAGGAGACAGATTGAACGGTTGTGTGTGTGCATGTGTGTGCATCCGTGCGTGTGCCTGTGTGTGTGTGTGACAGATTTAAGAGTCATTCTGAGGGGACAGCAGCAGCAGCAGGGCTGAAGGGCTGAAGGTCCTGGCCTTAGTTAATTATTGACACCATAGAACGCTCAGCTTTGTGTGGGGATCAGCATACATGTCACTTCTTGTTGCCCAAACACACCTCATTATGTAAAGGAGGTATAGATTTTGAAATGTCTGTCTGTCTGTCTGTCTGTCTGTCTGTGTGGGGTGTGTTTTAGTTAGGAGAGTAATCTGGTCAGATGTGACACCTTTGGAAACGAGTTTCACTTGAGAGAATGAGAGATACAGAGAGACAGAAAGATGATAAAACTCCTGCCCTTTCTGTCCCTTTTTCACAGTAACCCTGTTTTCAGAGCCATAGAGGAAGTTTGTTCTTCATTGACAACCTCTCCACCGTACAGGCTATACTCTCTCCCCTCTGTCTCTCAATCACTCCCTCCTTCAGTTCAATCCGTCCAGACTGCCAGGGCTCCATCAGGATGATGTCAGCTGGGCTATAGATGCTGGGTGCGTATCATCATCTGTGCTCTGCCCATGTGGAAGGCGACAGCCATCTCACACCAAACCCTCACCGCTCAGGTTATCTGACAGGGTTTTTAGTGCATGGGCCAGAGGCAGTGTAAGGTCTACGACTCCCTACTGGCTTTGCTCCAGAACCTGCAGGTCACCAGGGCTCTGACCATCATTCACCATAGTGGTGAAGTAATTACAATTTAGCAATTAAACAATGGAGTGATAGATGTGCAGAAGATGAATGTGCAAGTAGAGATACTGGGGTGCAAAGGAGCAAAAAATAAATAACAGTATGGGGATGAGGTAGTTGGATGGGCTATTTACAGATGGGCTATGTACAGGTGCAGTGATCTGTGAGCTGCTCTGACAGCTAGTGCTTAATAAAGTTAGAGAGGGAGATATGAGTCTCCAGCTTCAGAGATTTTTGCAATTCGTTCCAGTCATTGGCAGCAGAGAACTGGAAGGAAAGGTGGCTAAATGAGGAATTGGCTTTTGGGGGTGACTAGTGAAATATACCTGCTGGAGCGCGTGCTACGGGTGGGTGCTGCTATGGTGACCAGTGAGCTGAGTTAAGGCGGGTTTTACCAAGTAAAGAGAGACCTGAAGCCAGTGGGTTTGTCATCAAATATAAAGAAAGGGTCAGCCAACGAGAGCATACAGGTCGCAGTGGTGAGTAGTATATGGGGCTTTGGTGACAAAACTGATGGCACTGTGATAGACTGCATCCAATTTCCTGAATAGAGTGTTGGAGGCTATTTTGTAAATGACATCGCCAAAATCAAGGATCGGTAGGATAGTCAGCTTTACGAGGGTATGTTTGGCGGCATGAATGAAGGATGCTTTGTTGTGAAATAGGAAGCCAATCGGTTGAAGAGCATGCATTTAGTTTTACTTGCATTTAAGAGCAGTTGGAGGCCACGGAAGGAGAGTTGTATGGCATTGATGCTCCTCTGGAGGTTTGTTAACACAGTGTCCAAATAAGGGCCAGAAGTATACAGAATGGTGTTGTCTGCGTAGAGGTGGATCAGAGAATCACCAGCAGCAAGAGCGACATCATTGATGTATACAGAGAAAAGAGTAGGCCCAAGAATTTAACCCTGTGGCACCCCCATTGAGACTGCCAGAGGTCCTGACAACAGTCCCTCTGATTTGACACATTGAACTCTGTCTGGGAAGTAGTTGGTGAACCAGGCGAGGCAGTCATTTGAGAAACCAAGGCTGTTGAGTCTGCCGATAGGAATGTGGTGATTGACAGAGTTGAAAGCCTTGGCCAGGTCGACGAATACTGCTGCACAGTATGGTCTCTTATCGATGGCGGTTATGATATCGTTTAGGACCTTGAGCATGGCTGAGGTACACCCATGACCAGCTCCGAAAGAGGATTGCATAATGGAGAAGGTACGGTGGGATTCAAAATGGTCGGCAATCTGTTTGTTAACTTGGCTTTCGAAGACCTTAAGAAAGGCAGGGTAGGATAGATATAGTTCTGTAACAGTTTGAGTCTAGAGTGTCACCCCCTTTGAAGAGGGGGATGACCACAGCAGATTTCCAATCTTTGGGGATCTCAGACGATACGAAAGAGAGGTTGAAAACGCTAGTAATAGGGGTTGCAACAACTGTGGCGGATAATTTTAGAAAGAGAGGGTCCAGATTGTCTAGTCCAGCTGATTTGTAGGGGTCCAGATTTTGCAGATCTTTCAGAACATCAGCTATCTGGATTTGGGTGAAGAAGAAATGGGGGAGGCTTGGGCAAGTAGCTGTGGGGGGTGCAGGGCTGTTGACCGGGGTAAGGGTAGCCATGTGGAAAACATGGCCAGTCGTAGAAAAATGCTTATTGAAATTCTCAATTATCATGGATTTATCGGTAGTGACAAAGTTTCCTCAGTGCAGTGGGCAGCTGGGATGAGGTGCTCTTGTTCTCCGTGGACTTTACAGTGTCCCAGAACTTTTGGAAATTTGTGCACATTTCTGTTTGAAAAAGCTAGCCTTTGCTTTCCTAACTGCCTGTGTATATTGGTTCCTAACTTCCCAGAAAAGTTCCATATCACGGGGGCTATTCGATGCTAATGCAGTACGCCACAGGATGTTTTTGTGCTGGTCAAGGGCAGTCAGGTCTGGATTGAACCAAGGGCTATATCTGTTCCTGGTTCTACATTTTTTGAATGGGGCATGCTTATTTAAGATGGTGAGGAAAGCACTTTTAAAGAATAACCAGGCATACTCTACTGACTGAATGAGGTCAATATCCTTCCAGGATACCCGTGCCAATTGATTAGAAAGGCCTGCTCGCTGAAGTGTTTAAAGGGAGCGTTTGACAGTGATGAGTGGAGGTCGTTTGACCTCAGACCCATTACGGATGCAGGCAATAAGGCAGTGATCACTGAGATCCTGGTTGAAGACAGCAGAGGTGTATTTGGAGGGCAGGTTGGTCAGGATGATATCTATGAGCGTGCCCATGTTTACCGATTTGGGGTTGTACCTGGTATGTTCATTGATAATTTGTGTGAGATTGAGGGCATCTAGCTTAGATTGTAGGATGGCCGGGGTGTTAATTAAGCATGTCCCAGTTTAGGTCACCTAACAGTAAGAGCTCTGAAGATAGATGGGGGGCAATCAACTCACATATGTTGTCCAGGGCACAGCTGGGGCAGAAGATGGTCTATAACAAGCAACAACAATGGGAGACTTGTTTCTGGAAAAGTGCATTTTTAGAAGTAGAAGCTCAAATTGTTTGTGCACAGACCTGGATAGTATGACAGAACTCTGCAAGCTATCTCTGCAGTAGATTGCAACTCTATCCCCTATCTTGTGGGAAAATGTTATAGTTAGGGATGGAAATTTCAGGATTTTTGGTGACCTTCCTAAACCAGGATTCAGACACGGCTAGGACATCTGGGTTGGAGTGTGCTAGAGCAGTGAATAAAACACACTTCGGGAGGAGGCTTCTAATGTTAACATGCATGAAACCAAGGCTTTTACGGTTACAGAAGTCAACAAATGAGAGTGCTTGGGGAATGGGAGTGGAGCTAGATGCTGCAGGGCCTGGATTCAATGTGGAAATGTGGAAACAATGAGGGGAACTAAAGACTTTCCAAATGCACTGTATAACTAGGCAATTAAACAATGCCACGCTGACTCATTTTTCTAACTTGATCACTAATAACCAGAATAATTTGAGTCTTCTTTTCGACCATTGATGGCCTGATAAATCCCACCTCCGCATGCAGTGCTTTATTTGTAAATCGAAAGGTCCCAGAACACATAGTGGGGGGAGTATCCGGGGAGCTCTGAGGTCCCGCAACACATAGTGGGGGGGGGTATCCGGGGAGCTCTGAGGTCCCGCAACACATTGAGAAAAAAAGTGTCAAACACAATGTAGCAGCACAGTAAACAGTGTAAACAGCCAAGTAGCCTACTATCTATGGTGGTGAAACAGACAGCACTCTCCAAAGTGCTGATTAATTCAAAGCATTTTAAATATCACTGCAGTATGCCCACATACTTGAGTATGGCTGCGGGGCTTTACACAAGTCTCAATTTCTAGACATCCATTTTTAGACGTTGCTGCAGAACACACACCATCTGCACACAGACACAGCAGAGGGGCTGACAAGACCCACGTTCCATATCATTTTCAAGACATCAACGTAGCAGTAGAACAAGTATCACAATATCGGAAGATAAAAATGAAATCAATGTAGGCTGCAGCAGAACACGCATATGAGAATAGGCCTCCTGCCTATTCAGTCTTATGGTTTAGGGGTAGAAGCTGTTAAGGAGCTTTTTTGGTCCTAGACTTGGCGCTCCGGTACCACTTGCCGTGCGGCAGCAGAGAAAACAGTCTATGTCTTGGGTGACTGGAGTCTCTGACAATTTTATGGGCTCTGACACCAACTATTATATAGGTCCAGATTGGCAAGAAGCTTGGCCCCAGTGATACACTGGGCCGTATTCACTACCCTCTATAGCACCTTAGATGTCGAGCAGTTGCCATACTAGGCGGTGATGCAACTGGTCAGGATGCTCTCGATGGTGCAGCTGTAGAACTTTTTGAGGATATGGGGACCAGACCAGTGCGCTACTGTATAGCCAATCAGAGCTACAGTAGGCCTTTATACAAACAAGCCATATGCCACACAGGCCTGTTGCAACAACACAACTTAGATGTAGACAACACACTCGCCAACAACCACAAAATATATCTGAATAGATTTCTTCTGAAAATACACTGCATTCCGAAAGTGTTCAGACCCCTGACTTTTTCCACATTGTGTTACGTTACAACCTTATTCTAAAATTGATTAAATCGTCTACAATCTACAGTACACACAATACCCCATAATGACAAAGAGAAAACAGGTTAAAAAACGACAGAAATAACACATTAGTATGTAAGTATTCATACCCTTTACTCGGTACATTGTTAAAGCACCTTTAACAGCGATTACACCTTCAAGTCTTATTGGGTATGACACTACAAGCTTGGCACTCCTGTATTTGGGAATTTCTCCCATTCTTCTCTACAGATCCTCTCAAGCTCTGTCAGGTTGGATGGGGAGCGTTGCTGCACAGCTATTTTCAGGTCTATCCAGAGATGTTTGATGGGTTCAAGTCTGGGCTCTGGCTGGGCCACTCAAGGATGTTCAGAGACTTGTCCCAAAGCCAATCCTGTGTTGTCTTGGCTGTGTGCTTAGGGTTGTTGTCCTGTTGGAAGGGGACCTTCTCCCCAGTCTGAGGGTCTGAGCGCTCTGGAACAGGTTTTAATCAAGTATCTCTCTGTACGTTGCTCCGTTCATCTTCCCTCAATCCTGACTATTTTCCCAGTCCCTGTCGCTGAAAAACATCCACACAGCATGATGCTGCCACCACCATGCTTCACCATAGGGATTGTGCCAGGTTTCCTCCAGACTTGAACTTGGCATTCAGGCCAAAGAGGTCCGTCTTGGTTTTATCAGACCAGAGAACTTTGTTTCTCTGGACCACAAAACACACACACACACACACACACACACACACACACACACGACAATTCAGTCAATTCATTCCGCAGAACTGAATCTCTGATTCAATAATTTTAAAAGGACATTGATTTTCAATTATAATTTTCAATTCTGGAAAAGGAATTTCAATTAACCTCCTGAGTTGACAGAATTTGATCAATGCAAGTGTGTTTACATTTACACAAACTCTGTCCGCAGGAAGCCAGATGTTACAGTTTTTTTCCGATTGCTAAACGACAGTGGACACAACTGGAGTCACATGTGCAAAACTCTAACTACAGTCTGCACAGCAGCAGTTCATGTGGACCAAACTCTAGTTCGTTTTTCATTGCTTGAACACAGTTTTCAAAACTCTACACACTTATCCCATGACTTTAACCACAACCTGCACAACACTGTGGATTTACAGCACTTTGTTCAAATGCTAACACACTGCTGTCAAAACTGTGAACCACACATTCAAAACGGAATAGATTTCAGCCTTGTGCCTTTCAAACACTGCTGATAGCAATTTCAGCTGAAAGGCTAAGCACGTGTCTTGTTTTAGACTTGTTAGTGAACACACACACACATATTACAGTATATATAGGTAGAGCTCAGAAAGACTCATTTTGGAAATGGAACAAGGAAGATGGGTTCGTGGAGGGAGAAGGGTGGCAGGGAGAGGGCGGATGCGTGGAGGAAGACAAAGAAGACAAAGAGCTGTTATTTCAGATGAAATAAGGGCTACACTTATAGACCATGTCGTGAACCATGGTCTCTCATTGAGAGAGGCAGGTTTGAGGGTGCAACCCAATCTGCAAAGCTCCACAGTGGCATCTGTAATGCAAATTTTCCATCATGCAAACAGGTGAGAGTTACATCCTTACAGTAAATGAAAACATTACAGGAATCTATTTTGTATTGCAATTATAGAATATTTACACAGGTATATATTACAGTAAGTTTGACTGTAAAATATATTTTTACAACAGGACCCAAAGGCTGCCCCCAACAGGGGGAAGAGGAAAAATATTTTCAGATGCGCAGGAAAATGCTATTGTTGACATGGTTGTTGTCAACAATGCAATAAAACTGCGGGAGATTCAAGATAGAGTGCTGGCTGATAATGATATATTTGAAAATGTTAATTCTGTCAGCACAACAACTATTGCTCGAGTCCTAAAGAAACACCAAGTTACAATGAAACAGTTATAGCCTCTCTAGGTTTCTTCCTAGGTTTTGGCCTTTCTAGGGAGTTTTTCCTAGCCACCATGCTTCTACACCTGCATTGCTTGCTGTTTGGGGTTTTAGGCTGGGTTTCTGTACAGCACTTTGAGATATCAGCTGATGTACGAAGGGCTATATAAATAAATTTGATTTGATTTGATTTGATTATACACTGTACCGTTCGAGAGAAACAGTGAACGGGTAAAAGAGCAAAGATACCAATATGTCCAGGTAAGACATCTGAGGTTACGTACACAGCTATACAAAATATTTACAGTAAAAAAAAAACACTAGCATTTCTACAGTAAAACTGTGCACTTACTGTTTTTCAGAGAGTAATGGAGGTGGAAGCACTGGAAAGACCACATTCATTTGTATTTATCGATGAAGCTGGATTTAACCTTGCCAAAACACAGCGCAGAGGAAGGAATGTTATAGGTCAAAGGGCCACTGTGGAGGTTCCAGGCCAAAGGGGGAAATATCACCATGTGTGCTGCAATGGCCAATGATGGTTTGCTTCTCAACACACCACTCATTGGCCCATACAACACAGAAAGGCTTATAGCTTTCCTAGAACAGCTCTATGCTCAGCTAGTGCCAGCAGAACAGGGGGAGCCAGTAAGAAACCCCCAAGTTTTTGTCATAGTTTGCGATAACGTTGCTTTTCACCACTCTGCAGCTGTCACAGATTGGTTTGCAGCACATCACAGATTTATGGTTTTGTACCTGCCTGCATATTCACCCTTCCTCAACCCAATAGAGGAGTTTTTAAACTGCCTGGAGGTGGAAAGTGTTTGGTCACCACCCACATGACCAAAAATCTCTTTTGGAAGCCATGCGTGCCGGATGTGAGGACACGAGTCCAGAGGACTGCCAGGGATGGATAAGGCACTCCAGAAGGTTCTTCACCAGGTGCATGGCAAGAGAAAACATTAGATGTGATGTTGAAGAAAACCTGTGGCCTGATGCTAGAGAGAGGCAGGATTAGTCCCTCAATTATTTGTTCGAATTACAGTATGTACTTTTAGTTTCTACCTTTTTTTTCTCATTACTGTAATTCCGTAAATTACTACAGACTATTGAAGCAAACTGCTCATTTTCATTTACCTTAAAGAATTGTTATGTTCTAAAAAAAATTATAAATCATGTGAAAGAATGTCACTCTTTTCTTTGAAGAAAATATTACTTTGTATGAAGTCACTGAAATTGTTCAAACTGTGAAGATGAAAAGTTTGTATTTTCTGTATTGGTGTTTGATGCTAGTGTTTTTACTCTCAGTGTGTTCTGAGTGACAGTGTGTGTTATCTCAGTGAGGGTTGTGCATAGTGTTTGGCTGCACTGAGCGTGTTTTGAGCCATGTGTTAAGAGTTGTGTTGCTTGGAATGAATTTTGCAGGTGATGTGAACTGTTTAGCTCAGGTGACTGTTGGTAGTGCAGACTGTAGTTAGAGTTTTGCACATGTGACTCCAGTTGTGCCCACTGTCGTTTAGCAATCGAAAAAAACTGTAAGTAAAATTCCATTTCATCTTACTGTGCCGGTGGGCAGGAAGGTTGGTCATTATGACGGGGGAATTTGTGACAAAATACACTATCTATACAAAGTATGTGGACACCCCTTCAAGTGGATTCGGCTATTTCAGCCACACCCGTTGCTGACAGGTGTATAGAATCGAGCACACAGCCATGCAATCTTCATTGACAAATATTGGCATTAGAATGGCCTTACTGAAGAGCTATCTGGAGTGAACAATCACGCTTCACGCTGGCAGTCTGATGAACAAATATGGGTTTGGCGGATGCAAGGAGAACGCTACCTGCCTCAATCCATAGTGCCAACTGTAAAGTTTGGTGGAGGAGGAATAATTGTCAGGGTCTGTTTTTCATGGTTCGGGCTAAGGCCCCTTAGTTCCAGTGAAGGGAAATCTTAATGCTACAGCATACAATGACATTCCAGATGATTTTGTGCTTCCAACTTTGTGGCAACAGTTTGGGGAAGGCCTTTTCAGGTTTCAGCATGACAATGCCCCTGTGCGCAAACCATGGTCCATACAGAAATGGTTTGTCGAGATCGGTGTGGAAGAACTTGACTGGCCTGCACAGAGCCCTGACCTCAACCCCATTGGACACCTTTGGGATGAATTGGAACGCCGACTGCGAGCCAGGCCTAATTGCCCAAGATCAGTGCCCGACCTCACTAATGCTCTTGTGGCTGATTGGAATCAAGTCCCGGCAGCAATGTTCTAACATCTAGTGCAAAGCATTCCCTGAAGAGTGGGGGCTGTTATAGCAGCAAAGAGGGGACCAAATCATATGCCCATGATTTTGGAATGACATGTTCGACGAGCAGGTGTCCACATACTTTTGGTCATGTAGTGTATCTAAAGGACTGCATTATAAAACAGGCTTTCCAAACGTGGGTCTGTTGAAGACCCACCTCTTCTCTGCTTACCTCATGTCAAAATAAGAATCCGCCAAATGTTATTCCTTGTTTGTCCACATATGGCGCATGTGCAGGATTTTTTTATTTTGATAAGCAGCTCCAAGGAGTTCCCACAACCTTTTCTTGCAGTCCCTCCAATGCAAAGGAGGCTGGTGGGAGGAGCTATAGGAGGACGTGCAAACTGTAATGGCTGGAATGGAATCAATGGAGCGGAGTCAAACGTGATAGGAGTGAAAGGAGGTGTGAAAAGAAGAGAAGACGAAAGAAGAGAAGGTGAAGTGTGTTCCTCACAGATTCAGTGCATCTGAAGGCCACCTGACACAGATTAACACAGATCAAAACACGGATTAAACCACTCGATTTGGAACATAACTCGGAACAAAACGTGTTCGTGCATGTGTGTGCATGTGTGCATCGGTCTGCCTATCTGTTTGTGCGTTTGAGTCTGTGCTCTTGTCTCTCTATATCCGTCTATGTCCCTGACTGTTCTCCAGTCCAAACCCGTGTCACAGGTTGAGCCAGGAATGAGGCATGACAATTTAGCCAGGCACGGAGTGAACCAGATGAGATTGTATCGTTCAGCTGAGAAATCGACACTGGATAGAGACTGAAACAAGGCCTACGTCCCTCTGGCTTGGCAGGCTGCCTGGTCCTGTCCCTCAGCCCAGTCCATCTATCCTCCATCACCACTACCACTACTACAAGGCCAGGGGGTGGCAGGGGGCCCGTTTGGGGTTACCATTCTAACTTAGATTGGTAGACATGTCTACACAGCACAATCAATGGTACCCTTTCGGTATCTCTGGGTACTGGGTGAATGGATTATCCTTTACACTCCGTCTCTCTCTCTCTCTCTCTAATGGTCCAGCAGACTCACAGATGTTCTGGGTCCACAGAATAACAGAGTACCTTGGCTTGGTTCCAGGCAGTGGGCCCTCTCCTCTCTCCATTCACTAGAAGACGGTGTCAACACCGAAGCGTGCGTTGCCCTCTCTCTCCTAAACGGTTTCACAATAACAGCAGTGGAATGGGACTTTAATGACTCGTCTTGTGTCTCAATCAATACGATGGCAGAGAGGGGTTGTTAGCGGGTTCAACCGGGCCATGGTGCTGACCGCTAACAAGGAGGAAAGGACTGTCGTGCTGATTGGGTAGAGAGAAACACCCTCAAGCCTAAAGGTACATTTGGAAGCGATGATAAAGTGAGAGAGATATTTGTGTGGTATTACAGTCAATAGTGTCACAGTATAACAATGCAAATTAAAAAATATGTATATTTCACCTTTATTTAACCAGGTAGGCAAGTTGAGAACAAGTTCTCATTTACAATTGCGACCTGGCCAAGATAAAGCAAAGCAGTTCGACACATACAACGACACAGAGTTACACATGGAGTAAAACAAACATACATTCAATAATACAGTATAAACAAGTCTATATACAATGTGAGCAAATGAGGTGAGATAAGGGAGTTAAAGGTAAAAAAAAGGCCATGGTGGCAAAGTAAATACAATATAGCAAGTAAAACACTGGAATGGTAGATTTGCAGTGGAAGAATGTGCAAAGTAGAAATAAAAATAATGGGGTGCAAAGGAGCAAATTAAATAAATAAATAAATTAAATACAGTAGGGAAAGAGGTAGTTGTTTGGGCTAAATTATAGGTGGGCTATGTGCAGGTGCAGTAATCTGTGAGCTGCTCTGACAGTTGGTGCTTAAAGCTAGTGAGGGAGATAAGTGTTTACCTGTTTCAGAGATTTTTGTAGTTCATTTCAGTCATTGGCAGCAGAGAATTGGAAGGAGAGGCGGCCAAAGAAAGAATTGGTTTTGGGGGTGACTAGAGAGATATACCTGCTGGAGCGCATGCTACAGGTGGGAGATGCTATGGTGACCAGCGAGCTGAGATAAGGGGGGACTTTACCTAGCAGGGTCTTGTAGATGACATGGAGCCAGTGGGTTTGGCGACGAGTATGAAGTCTTTAAAACCTTATGCCATTACAAACTATAATATTATGACATTGAACTGTGATGACATTCAATCACTTCCATAGATGCAGATGATATAATATATTGGGTCATTAGGTATTGGCCTACTGTATCTCATATTGATCCATCTGGGGTTTGTGGACTGGAGCCAATTGACCGGATAGTTTCTGTCTTGCAGTCTCTGCTCTATCTGACCCGTGACTCAGTGTGGATCGAACATGGAGCGAGAGAGGGATGGAGAGAGGGATGGAGAGAGAGATGAAGTAGGAGGAAAAGAAAGAGGACACTTTAAAGAAGAGCATAGACATCAGTGCATTGGCAATGAGCTATATAACATTGATTATCTGATGCTTGTTTAATGTTTGTGAAATTATCATTTTTACAATGTTAATGCTACTGTTCCACAGACGTAATCCTGCTTGTACAAGAGAAAGTGGTACTTACATTGTCAACCAGTAGGTGGCAGTGTGAGTTACTGCATCATGATTACCAGGTACCCCATGTGATTTACCTGGTTCACTCAGAATACACTCAGATAAGCACATAATATTGAGCTGAGGGAGGTTTCCACTCTAGATACAGTACATTGAGATAACTACATAATGTTGAGCTGAGGGAGGTGTTCCACTCTAGATACAGTACATTAAGATAACTACATAATGTTGAGCTGAGGGAGGTGTTCCACTCTAGATACAGTACATTGAGATAACTACATAATGTTGAGCTGAGGGAGGTGTTCCACTCTAGATAGAATACATTGGGATAACTACATAATGTTGAGCTGAGGGAGGTGTTCCACTCTAGATAGAATACATTGAGATAACTACATAATGTTGAGCTGAGGGAGGTGTTCCACTCTAGATAGAATACATTGAGATAACTACATAATGTTGAGCTGAGGGAGGTGTTCCACTCTAGATAGAATACATTGAGATAACTACATAATGTTGAGCTGAGGGAGGTGTTCCACTCTAGATAGAATACATTGAGATAACTACACAATGTTGAGCTGAGGGAGGTTTCCACTCTAGAAAGAATACATTAAGATAACTACATAATGTTGAGCTGAGGGGGTTTCCACTCTAGATAGAATACATTAAGATAACTACATAATGTTGAGCTGAGGGGGTTTCCACTCTAGATAGAATACATTAAGATAACTACATAATGTTGAGCTGAGGGAGGTTTCCACTCTAGATAGAATACATTAAGATAACTACATAATGTTGAGCTGAGGGGGGTTTCCACTCTAGATAGAATACATTAAGATAACTACATAATGTTGAGCTGAGGGGGGTTTTCCACTCTATATAGAATACATTAAGATAACTACATAATGTTGAGCTGAGGGAGGTTTCCACTCTAGATAGAATACATTGGGATAACTACATAATGTTGAGCTGAGGGAGGTGTTCCACTCTAGATAGAATACATTAAGATAACTACATAATGTTGAGCTGAGGGAGGTTTCCACTCTAGATAGAATACATTAAGATAACTACATAATGTTGAGCTGAGGGAGGTTTCCACTCTAGATAGAATACATTAAGATAACTACATAATGTTGAGCTGAGGGGGGTTTCCACTCTAGATAGAATACATTAAGATAACTACATAATGTTGAGCTGAGGGGGGTTTTCCACTCTATATAGAATACATTAAGATAACTACACAATGTTGAGCTGAGGGAGGTTTCCACTCTAGATAGAATACATTGAGATAACTACATAATGTTGAGCTGAGGGAGGTTTCCACTCTAGATAGAATACATTAAGATAACTACACAATGTTGAGCTGAGGGAGGTTTTCACTCTAGATAGAATACATTAAGATAACTACATAATGTTGAGCTGAGGGAGGTTTCCAGTCTAGATAGAATACATTAAGATAACTACATAATGTTGAGCTGAGGGGGGTTTTCCACTCTATATAGAATACATTGAGATAACTACATAATGTTGAGCTGAGGGAGGTTTCACCTCTAGATAGAATACATTAAGATAACTACATAATGTTGAGCTGAGGGGGGTTTCCACTCTAGATAGAATACATTAAGATAACTACATAATGTTGAGCTGAGGGAGGTTTCCACTCTAGATAGAATACATTAAGATAACTACATAATGTTGAGCTGAGGGGGGTTTCCACTCTAGATAGAATACATTAAGATAACTACATAATGTTGAGCTGAGGGGGGTTTCCACTCTAGATAGAATACATTAAGATAACTACATAATGTTGAGCTGAGGGGGGTTTTCCACTCTATATAGAATATATTAAGATAACTACACAATGTTGAGCTGAGGGAGGTTTCCACTCTAGATAGAATACATTGAGATAACTACATAATGTTGAGCTGAGGGAGGTTTCCACTCTAGATAGAATACATTAAGATAACTACACAATGTTGAGCTGAGGGAGGTTTTCACTCTAGATAGAATACATTGAGATAACTACATAATGTTGAGCTGAGGGAGGTTTCCACTCTAGATAGAATACATTAACATAACTACATAATGTTGAGCTGAGGGAGGTGTTCCACTCTAGATAGAATACATTGAGATAACTACACAATGTTGAGCTGAGGGAGGTTTCCACTCTAGATAGAATACATTAAGATAACTACATAATGTTGAGCTGAGGGGGTTTTCCACTCTATATAGAATACATTAAGATAACTACATAATGTTGAGCTGAGGGAGGTTTTCCACTCTATATAGAATACATTGATATAACTACACAATGTTGAGCTGAGGGAGGTTTTCACTCTAGATAGAATACATTAAGATAACTACATAATGTTGAGCTGAGGGTTTTTTTTCACTCTATATAGAATACATTAAGATAACTACATAATGTTGAGCTGAGGGAGGTTTTCCACTCTATATAGAATACATTAAGATAACTACATAATGTTGAGCTGAGGGAGGTTTTTCACTCTATATAGAATACATTAAGATAACTATATAATGTTGAGCTGAGGGAGGTTTTTCACTCTATATAGAATACATTAAGATAACTACATAATGTTGAGCTGAGGGAGGTTTTTCACTCTATATAGAATACATTAAGATAACTATATAATGTTGAGCTGAGGGAGGTCTCCAGAGTTTACACTGTAATTGATCTATGGAATCAGACTTTGAATATCAAACAGGGAAGTGTTTATACAGCTAAAACTGATGTAGGATATCCATCAATATTATAGCATTATGGTAAATATGGGATCGAGGGACCAGCTTTCTAATTGGTTCCAGAGAGAAACAGAGAGCGAGAGAGAGAGAAACAGAGACAGAAAGAGAGAGAGCGAGACAGAAAGAGAGAGAGAGATAGACAGAGAGAAACAGAGACAGAAAGAGAGAGGGAGAGAGCAACAGAGCGACAGACAGACAGACAGAGAGCCCTGTACGAGAGAGACAGAGAGAGAGCGAGAGAGAGACAGAAAGAGAGCGAGACAGAGACAGAGTGAGAGAGAGAGAAACAGAGAGAGCGAGAGACAGACAGACAGACAGACAGACAGACAGACAGACAGACAGACAGACAGACAGACAGACAGACAGACAGACAGACAGACAGACAGACAGACAGACAGACAGACAGACAGACAGACAGACAGACAGACAGACAAAGAGAGAGACAGAGGCAGAGAGAGAGAGAGAGAGAGAGAGAGAGACAGAAACAGAAACAGAGACAGAGACAGAGACAGAGACAGAGACAGAGACAGAGACAGACATAGAGAGGCAGAGAGAGAGAGAGAGAGAGACAGACAGAGAGAGAGAAAGACACAGACATAGAGAAAGACAGAGACAGAGACAGGCAGAGAAACAGAGAAACAGAGAAAGACAGAGAGAAAGACAGCGAGAAAGACAGAGACAGAGACAGAGACAGAGAGAAAGACAGAGACAGAGACAGGCAGAGAAACAGAGAAACAGAGAAAGACAGAGAGAAAGACAGCGAGAAAGACAGAGACAGAGACAGAGAGAAAGACAGAGACAGAGACAGGCAGAGAAACAGAGAAAGACAGAGAGAAAGACAGAGAGAGAGAGACAGAGACAGAGACAGAGACAGGCAGAGAAACAGAGAAACAGAGAAAGACAGAGAGAAAGACAGCCCCTAGTACAGCAAACAGCATACATGTTGCCAAAAACACCTCATTATGTAATGGAGGTACAGGCTTCGCATTCTCTAAGAGTGTGTGTGCGTGTGTGTGTGTGTGTATGTGTGTGTGTGTGTGTGTGTGTGCATGTGTGTGGCGTGCAGTCTCCTCAAACAATAGCATGGTATTATTTCACTGTAATAGCTACTGTAAATTGGACGGTGCAGTTAGATTAACAATAATTGAAGCTTTCTGCCAATATCAGATATGTCTATGTCCTGGGAAATGTTCTTGTTACTTACAACCTCATGCTAATCGCATTAGCCTATGTTAGCTCAACCGTCCTGTGGGGGACCCACCGATCCTGAAGAAAATATTATTAACAAGTCATGTGGACTCACTCTCGGTGCAATAATACTGACGACCTCGTCTCTGTATCCCAAACATACAATTATCTGTAAGGTCCCTCAGTCGATCAGTGAATTTCAAACACAGATTTAACCACAAAGACCAGGGAGGATTTCCAATGCCTTGCAAAGAAGGACACCTATTGGTAGATGGGTAAAAAAAAGTTTATTAATTACACTTTGGACGGTGTATCAATACACACATTCGCTACAAAGATACAGGCATCCTTCCTACCTCAGTCTCCATGAGGCCAATGGCTGTGATCAAAGAGATAACTGAAGTTACTCAACAATACTAACCTAATTGACAGGGTGAAAACAAGGAAGCCTGTACAGAATAAACATATCCCAAACATGCATCCTGTTTGCATTAGTGGGCGCCAGGTAGCCTAGTGTTTAGAGCGTTGGGCCAGTAACCGAGCTGGCAAGGTAAAAAAAAACTGTCTTTCTGCCCCTGAGCAAGACAGTTAACCCACTGTTCCCCAGGTGCCGAAGACGGCAGCCCCATGCACCTCTCTGATTCATAGGGGTATGGATGAAACGCAAAAGGCATTCAGTTGTACAACTGATTAGGTATCCCCCTTTCCTTTCCAATAACGGACTAAATTAAAACTGCCAGCAATGTGGCGAAAATGTGTGTCCTGAATACAGAATGTTATGTTTGGGGCAAATCCAAGAAAACATGGTTCTTCAAATTTTCAAGTATTGTGGTGGCTGCGTCATGTCATGGGTATGCTTGTCATCGGTAAGGACTGGGGAGTTTTTTATGATAGAAAGAAACGGAATAGAGCTAAGCACAGGCAAAATCCTAGCGGAAAACCTGGTTCAGTCTGCTTTCCAACAGACAATAAAACACAAGGCAAAATATACACTGGAGTTGCTTAACAAGATGATGATGAATGTTCCTGAGAGACATAGTTACAATACAAATTACTCCAAAATGACACAA
>NW_024609757.1:77500-95000 GCF_018296145.1 Oncorhynchus tshawytscha
TTCATAGTTTTGATGTCTTCTCTATTATTACACAATGTAGAAAATAGTCAAAATAAAGAAAAACCCTTGAATGAGTAGGTGTCCAAACTTTTGACTGGTAGTGCATGTACCAGGTCATCACACACACACACACATACACACACTTGCATACAAAGGGCCTTTATGCACCTTATGTGTGTTGTCCATATCAAATCCATTCTCTCTGTCCTCCTCTCCACTCTCATGTTAGCTGTAATGTTTTCTGTACACAATAGGAACTAAAGCTGTGAGCATCATATTGTCCACCAACACCAACACACACACACACACACACACACACACACACACACACACACACACACACACACACACACACACACACACACACAAACACACACACAAACACACACACACACAAACACACACACACACAAACACACACACACAAACACACACAAACACACACACACAAACACATACACACATACACACACACACATACACACACACACACACACACAAACACACACACACACACACATCAGCCTGATCACTAGAAATACTTTTCAGACTTTTGAAAAGTTGCTGAGAATGTCGATATATGTTTTTTATATATATATATGCCTTCCTCGGCATTCATAATAAAGATCAAATCAAATCAAATCAAATCAAATTTTATTTGTCACATACACATGGTTAGCAGATGTTAATGCGAGTGTAGCGAAATGCTTGTGCTTCTAGTTCCGGCAGTGCAGTAATAACCAACAAGTAATCTAACTAACAATTCCAAAACTACTGTCTTATACACAGTGTAAGGGGATAAAGAATATGTACATAAGGATATATGAATGGGTGATGGTACAGAGCAGCATAGGCAAGATACAGTAGATGGTATCGAGTACAGTATATACATATGCGATGAGTATGTAAACAAAGTGGCATAGTTAAAGTGGCTAGTAATACATGTATTACATAAGGATGCAGTCGATGATATAGAGTACAGTATATACATATGCATATGAGATGAATAATGTAGGGTAAGTAACATTATATAAGGTAGCATTGTTTAAAGTGGCTAGTGATATATTTACATCATTTCCCATCAATTCCCATTATTAAAGTGGCTGGAGTTGAGTCAGTGTCAGTGTCAGTGTGTTGGCAGCAGCCACTCAATGTTAGTGGTGGCTGTTTAACAGTCTGATGGCCTTGAGATAGAAGCTGTTTTTCAGTCTCTCGGTCCCAGCTTTGATGCACCTGTACTGACCTCGCCTTCTGGATGATAGCGGGGTGAACAGGCAGTGGCTCGGGTGGTTGATGTCCTTGATGATCTTTATGGCCTTCCTGTAACATCGGGTGGTGTAGGTGTCCTGGAGGGCAGGTAGTTTGCCCCCGGTGATGCGTTGTGCAGACCTCACTACCCTCTGGAGAGCCTTACGGTTGAGGGCGGAGCAGTTGCCGTACCAGGCGGTGATACAGCCCGCCAGGATGCTCTCGATTGTGCATCTGTAGAAGTTTGTGAGTGCTTTTGGTGACAAGCCGAATGTCTTCAGCCTCCTATGGTTGAAGAGGCGCTGCTGCGCCTTCTTCACGATGCTGTCTGCGTGAGTGGACCAATTCAGTTTGTCTGTGATGTGTATGCTGAGGAACTTAAAACTTGCTACCCTCTCCACTACTGTTCCATCGATGTGGATAGGGGGGTGTTCCCTCTGCTGTTTCCTGAAGTCCACAATCATCTCCTTAGTTTTGTCGACGTTGAGTGTGAGGTGAAAAACGATTGCCCAGCACTGGGCGTGTACTCGTGATGCTTGGAGTCGCAGCGCACTGCTTAGAGCACTGTGCTGCAGCAGTTCACAATGCTCTAGCAAGCCGTGAGAATACTGTGAATACTGATGATATTTGACAGTAGTACCACATCTTTTTATTATTCTTTCTTTTTCAGGCCCAAATCATACCCCTCATCTTAACCACTCGGAATGAACTCCAAAACTGTTAACCTTTGAGTTGTTTCTGTTTTAACCCTGCAACAATGCGGAATTTACCTTGTAACCACGCAGAATTTACCTTGTAACCATGCAGAATTTACCTTGCAACCACGCAGAATTTACCTTGTAACCACGCAGAATTTACCTTGTAACCACGCAGAATTTACCTTGTAACCACGCAGAATTTACCTTGTAACCATGCAGAATTTACCTTGTAACCATGCAGAATTTACCTTGTAACCATGCAGAATTTACCTTGTAACCACGCAGAATTTACCTTGTAACCAAGCAGAATTTACCTTGTAACCATGCAGAATTTACCTTGTAACCATGCAGAATTTACCTTGTAACCATGCAGAATGAACCTTGTAACCATGCAGAATTTACCTTGTAACCATGCAGAATTTACCTTGTAACCATGCAGAATTTACCTTGTAACCATGCAGAATTTACCTTGTAACCATGCAGAATTAACCTTGCAACCATGCAGAATTGACCTTGTAACCATGCAGAATTTACCTTGTAACCACACGGAATTTACCTTGTAACCACACGGAATTTACCTTGTAACCACACGGAATTAACCCTGTAACCACACGGAATTAACCTTGTAACCACACAGAATTTACCTTGTAACCATGCAGAATTTACCTTGTAACCACGCAGAATTTACCTTGTAACCACGCAGAATTTACCTTGTAACCATACAGAATTCACCTTGTAACCACACGGAATTTACCTTGTAACCACACGGAATTAACCTTGTAACCACACGGAATTAACCTTGTAACCACACGGAATTTACCTTGTAACCACACGGAATTAACCTTGTAACCACACGGGATTAACCTTGTAACCACACGGAATTTATCTTGTAACCACACGGAATTAACCTTGTAACCACACGGAATTAACCTTGTAACCACACGGAATTAACCTTGTAACCACCAGGAATTTACCTTGTAACCACACGGAATTAACCCTGTAACCATGCAGAAATAATGCGAAAAACAATATTAACAATATAAAGATAGTTCAGTTCAGCTTCCGCCTCATTTTGTGGGCAGTGTGTACGGCAGACTTTCTCAATAGCAAGGCTATGCTCACTGAGTCTGTACATTGTCAAAGCTTTCCGTCAGGTATTCAGGTATTCTGCCACTGTGTACTCTCTGTTTAGGGCCAAATAGCATTCTAGTTTGCACTGTTTTTTGGTTAATTCTTTCCAATGTGTAATTATCTCTTTGTTTTCTCATGATTTGGTTGGGTCTAATTGTATTGCTGTCCTGGGGTTCTGTGGGGTCTGTTTGTGTTTGTGAATAGAGCCCCAGGACCAGCTTGTTTACGGGACTCTTCTCCAGGTTCATTTCTCTGTAGGTGATGACTTTGTTATGGAAGATTTGGGAATAGCTTCGTTTTAGGTGGTTGTAGAATTTAAAGGCTCTTTCTGGATTTTAATATTTAGCGGGATTAAGTCTAATTCTGCTCTGCATGCATTATTTGGTGTTTTACACTGTGGATATTTTTGCAGAATTCTGTATGTAGAGTCTCAATTTGGTGTTTGTCCCATTTTGTGAATTCTTGGTTGGTGAGCGGACCTCAGACCTCACAACCATAAAGGGCAATGGGTTCTATAACCGATTCAAGTATTTTTAGCCAGACCCTAATTGGTATGTCGAATTTTATGTTAGTTTTGATGGCATAGAATGCCCTTCTTACCTTGTCTCTCAGATCGTTCACAGCTCTGTGGAAGTTACCTGTGGCGCTGATATTTAGACAAAGATATGTATTGTTTTTTGTGTGCTCTAGGGCAACAGTGTCCAGATGGAATTTGTATTCGTGGTCCTGGCAACTGGACCTTTTTTAGAACACCATTATTTTTGTCCTACTAAGATTTACTGTCAGGGCCCAGGTCTAACAGAATCTGTGCAGAATATCTAGCTGCTGCTGTAGGCCCTTCTTGGTTGGTGACAGAAGCACCAGATCATCAGCAAACAGTAAACATTTGACTTCAGATTCTAGTAGGGTGAGGCCGGGTGCTGCAGACTTTTCTAGTGCACTCGCCAATTCATTCATACTCTCACTCTGAACCAGAATTGATCAAGACAAACAGATCCATCCCCTCGACTTTGACAGTCAGAGAAGAGTAGTGCTGCAACTCCCAAATAACCCAGCTAGGCTTCCATGGAAATGAAAGTCAGTGCAGGAGGAAAGAGATCTGTAGCCAGGGGTCATTGCTGTCCACCCTGGTTTGCTATCACATTCTACGATCTTCCCACCCAACACCCACCCATTCCAACTGACACAAACAGGCCACACACTAACAAACATATACACACACATGCATACCCACACACACACAGAAAGAAAACAACATCCTCTCCAAAATAGCCATTGGCAACATTGGTCGGGGGATTCCATTTCCTGAAATGCCATATTTGACTAGGACAATTGGTTTTTGCTAATGTGTTGACTGTAAAACTTTGACTGGGGTGTCTGGGTAATAAACAACTATAACATTATCCCTGGGCACTTGGGAGACAGGTTGGCAAGCAAGCAGAGTAATGGATGTGTACAGTGTGATTGCTAATCAGATACTAGCGGTAGAGATTAGCGGAGGGGGGTAGCCTAGCCTAATTTAGTCCACTTAAACAGGTGCTAATCTAACCTAGCAGTAGCGATTAGCGGAGGGGGGTAGCCTAATTTAGTCCACTTAAACAGGTGCTAATCTAACCTAGCAGTAGCGATTAGCGGAGGGGGTAGCCTAATTTAGTCCACTTAAACAGGTGCTAATCTAACCTAGCAGTAGCGGTTAGCGGAGGGGGTAGCCTAATTTAGTCCACTTAAACAGGTGCTAATCTAACCTAGCAGTAGCGATTAGCGGAGGGGGGTAGCCTAATTTAGTCCACTTAAACAGGTGCTAATCTAACCTAGCAGTAGCGGTTAGCGGAGGGGGGTAGTTTAGCCTATTTTAGTCCAGTTAAACAGGTGCTAATCTAACCTAGCGGCAGCGCAGGTTGTTAGTTTAGCCTACTCCAATTATAAGTAGCCATACGGAGAAACAGACCAGCGGATGGGGGAGTAAATGAACTGCTGGGCTGCTATTTAAGGCAGCAGATGAGAAAATTGTAATTGACTTTCTCAGTGTCAGCCGAGCTAAAAATAGAGCCGCTTGTCTTTACACTTGTCGGCTACAGCAGTGTCTAGTTGTGCAACACTCTGGTAGAGAGAGAAGAAGAGAGGATGCTGGTGGTCACACAGAAAATAAAGAAATCAGTATTTACTCACTTTGATTGGATTCTAGCTACACTCAAACATAAAATAATAAGGTATGTGTAATACAACCAGCCTTGTAGGCCTAAACATATCATTTTATCCTACCTTCTATAAAAAAGTTGGAGGGGAAAAAAACACGTTCTGATTGATTCTGAAGTCTTAAAATGTTAATTGTTTCACTCCAAGTCCATAAATTACCACAATTCTGTCTACTCTATACTCTGCCTACTCTATAAAAACATCATCCGGGTTAAGACACATTTTGAAATCATACTATAAAGTAAACCAACAGTCATTAATGTTCCCTAATGCTCATCCACAGCAGCCTGTTATTCTCCCTAATGCTCATCCACAGCAGCCTGTTATTCTCCTTAATGCTCATCCACAGCAGCCTGTTATTCTCCCTAATGCTCACCCACAGCAGCCTGCTATTCTCCTTAATGCTCATCCACATCAGCCTGTTATTCTCCCTAATGCTCATCCACAGCAGCCTGTTATTCTCCCTAATGCTCATCCACAGCAGCCTGTTATTCTCCTTAATGCTCATCCACAGCAGCCTGTTATTCTCCCTAATGCTCACCCACAGCAGCCTGCTATTCTCCTTAATGCTCATCCACATCAGCCTGTTATTCTCCCTAATGCTCATCCACATCAGCCTGTTATTCTCCCTAATGCTCATCCATAGCAGCCTGTTATTCTCCCTGATGCTCATCCACAGCAGCCTGTTATTCTCCCTGATGCTCATCCACATCAGCCTGTTATTCTACCCAATGCTCACCCACAGCAGCCTGTTATTCTCCCTAATGCTCACCCATAGCAGCCTGTTATTGTCAATGATGCTCATCCACATCAGCCTGTTATTCTAACTTAATGCTCATCCACATCAGCCTCTTATTCTCCCTGATGATCATCCATAACAGCCTGTTATTCTCCCTAATGCACATCCACATCAGCCTGTTATTCTCCCTGATGCTCATCCATAGCAGCCTGTTATTCTCCTTAAAGCTCACCCATAGCAGCCTGTTATTCTCCCTGATGCTCACCCACAGCAGCCTGTTATTCTCCTTAAAGCTCACCCATAGCAGCCTGTTATTCTCCCTGATGCTCATCCATATCAGCCTGTTATTCTCCCTGATGCTCATCCATATCAGCCTGTTATTCTCCCTGATGCTCATCCATAGCAGCCTGTTATTCTCCTTAAAGCTCACCCATAGCAGCCTGTTATTCTCCTTAAAGCTCACCCATAGCAGCCTGTTATTCTCCCTGATGCTCACCCATAGCAGCCTGTTATTCTCCTTAAAGCTCACCCATAGCAGCCTGTTATTCTCCCTGATGCTCATCCATATCAGCCTGTTATTCTCCCTGATGCTCATCCATATCAGCCTGTTATTCTCCCTGATGATCATCCATATCAGCCTGTTATTCTCCCTGATGCTCATCCATATCAGCCTGTTATTCTCCCTGATGCTCATCCATAGCAGCCTGTTATTCTCCCTAATGCTCATCCATAGCAGCCTGTTATTCTCCCTAATGCTCATCCACATCAGCCTGTTATTCTCCCTGATTTTTTATTTTATTTTTTTATTTCACCTTTATTTAACCAGGTAGGCAAGTTGAGAACAAGTTCTCATTTCCAATTGCGACCTGGCCAAGATAAAGCAAAGCAGTTCGACACATACAATGACACAGAGTTACACATGGAGTAAAACAAACATACAGTCAATAATACCGTATAAACAAGTCTATATACGGTAAAGGCAAAAAAAGGCCATGGTGGCAAAGTAAATACAATATAGCAAGTAAAACACTGGAATGGTAGATTTGCAGTGGAAGAATGTGCAAAGTAGAAATAGAAATAATGGGGTGCAAAGGAGCAAAATAAATAAATTAATTAAATACAGTAGGGAAAGGCAAAAAAAGGCCATGGTGGCAAAGTAAATACAATATAGCAAGTAAAACACTGGAATGGTAGATTTGCAGTGGAAGAATGTGCAAAGTAGAAATAAAAATATTGGGGTGCAAAGGAGCAAAATAAATAAATAAATTAAATACAGTAGGGAAAGAAGTAGTTGTTTGGGCTAAATTATAGGTGGGCTATGTACAGGTGCAGTAATCTGTGAGCTGCTCTGACAGTTGGTGCTTAAAGCTAGTGAGGGAGATAAGTGTTTATAGTTTCAGAGATTTTTGTAGTTCGTTCCTGTCATTGGCAGCAGAGAACAGAGTACAGAGAGTACAGGGTACAGGTTGCAATGGTGGGTAGTATATGGGGCTTTGGTGACAAAACGGATTGCACTGTGATAGACTGCATCCAATTTGTTGAGTAGGGTTTTGGAGACTATTTTGTAAATGACATCACCAAAGTCGAGGATTGGTAGGACGGTCAGTTTTACAAGGGTATGTTTGGCAGCATGAGTGAAGGATGCTTTGTTGTGAATATGAAGCCAATTCTAGATTTAACTTTGGATTGGAGATGTTTGATATGGGTCTGGAAGGAGAGTTTACAGTCTAACCAGACACCTAAGTATTTGTAGTTGTCCACGTATTCTAGGTCAGAGCCGTCCAGAGTAGTGATGTTGGACAGGCGGGCAGGTGCAGGTAGCGATCGGTTGAAGAGCATGCATTTAGTTTTACTTGTATTTAAGAGCAATTGGAGGCCAGGGAAGGAGAGTTGTATGGCATTGAAGCTTGCCTGGAGGGTTGTTAACACAGTGTCCAAAGAAGGGCCAGAAGTATACAGAATGGTGTCGTCTGCGTAGAGGTGGATCAGAGACTCACCAGCAGCAAGAGCGACCTCATTGATGTATACAGAGAAGAGAGTCGGTCCAAGAATTGAACCCTGTGGCACCCCATAGAGACTGCCAGAGGATGCGGACAGCAGACCCTCCGATTTGACACACTGAACTCTATCAGAGAAGTAGTTGGTGAATCAGGCGAGGCAATCATTTGAGGAACCAAGGCTGTCGAGTCTGCCGATGAGGATGTGGTGATTGACAGAGTCGAAAGCCTTGGCCAGATCAATGAATACGGCTGCACAGTAATGTTTCTTATCGATGGCGGTTAAGATATCGTTTAGGACCTTGAGCGTGGCTGAGGTGCACCCATGACCAGCTCTGAAACCAGATTGCATAGCAGAGAAGGTATGGTGAGATTCGAAATGGTCGTTAATCTGTTTGTTGACTTGGCTTTCGAAGACCTTAGAAAGGCATGGTAGGATAGATATAGGTCTGTAGCAGTTTGGGTCAAGAGTGTCCCCCCTTTGAAGAGGGGGATGACCGCAGCTGCTTTCCAATCTTTGGGAATCTCAGATGACACGAAAGAGAGGTTGAACAGGCTAGTAATAGGGGTGGCAACAATTTCGGCAGATAATTTTAGAAAGAAAGGGTCAAGATTGTCTATCCCGGCTGATTTGTAGGGGTCCAGATTTTGCAGCTCTTTCAGAACATCAGCTGAACGGATTTGGGAGAAGGAGAAATGGGGAAGGCTTGGGCGAGTTGCTGTGGGGGGGGTGCAGTGCTGTAGACCGGGGTAGGAGTAGCCAGGTGGAAAGCATGGCCAGCCGTAGAAAAATGCTTATTGAAATTCTCAATTATGGTGGATTTATCAGTGGTGACAGTGTTTCCTATCTTCAGTGCAGTGGGCAGCTGGGAGGAGGAGTTCTTATTCTCCATGGACTTTACAGTGTCCCAGAACTTTTTTGAGTTAGTGTTGCAGGAAGCAAATTTCTGCTTGAAAAAGCTAGCCTTGGCTTTTCTAACTGCCTGTGTATAATGGTTTCTAGCTTCCCTGAACAGCTGCATATCACGGGGCTGTTCGATGCTAATGCAGAACGCCATATGATGTTTTTGTGTTGGTTAAGGGCAGTCAGGTCTGGGGAGAACCAAGGGCTATATCTGTTCCTGGTTCTAAATTTCTTGAATGGGGCATGTTTATTTAAGATGGTTAGGAAGGCATTTAAAAAAATATCCAGGCATCCTCTACTGACTGGATGAGATCAATATCCTTCCAGGATACCCCGGCCAGGTCGATTAGAAAGGCCTGCTCGATGAAGTGTTTCAGGGAGCGTTTAACAGTGATGAGTGGAGGTCGTTTGACCGCTGACCCATTACGGATGCAGGCAATGAGGCAGTGATCGTTGAGATCTTGGTTGAAGAAAGCAGAGGTGTATTTAGAGGGCAAGTTGGTTAGGATGATATCTATGAGGGTGCCCGTGTTTAAGGCTTTGGGGAGGTACCTGGTAGGTTCATTGATAATTTGTGTGAGATTGAGGGCATCAAGCTTAGATTGTAGGATGGCTGGGGTGTTAAGCATGTTCCAGTTTAGGTCGCCTAGCAGCACAAGCTCTGATTCAGGATTCAGACACAGCTAGAACATCCGGGTTGGCAGAGTGTCCTAAAGCAGTGAATTAAACAAACTTAGGGAGGAGGCTTCTAATGTTAACATGCATGAAACCAAGGCTATTATGGTTACAGAGGTCATCAAAATAGAGCGCCTGGGGAATAGGAGTGGAGCTAGGCACTGCAGGGCCTGGATTCACCTCTACATCGCCAGAGGAACAGAGGAGGAGTAGGATAAGGGTACGGCTAAAAGCAATAAGAATTGGTCATCTAGAACGTCTGGAACAGAGAGTAAAAGGAGGTTTCTGGGGGCGATAAAATAGCTTCAAGGTATAATGTACAGACAAAGGTATGGAAGGATGTGAATACAGTGGAGGTAAACCTAGGTATTGAGTGATGAAGAGAGAGATATTGTCTCTAGAAACATCATTGAAACCAGGAGATGTCATCGCATGTGTGGGTGGTGGAACTAATAGGTTGGAGAAGGTATAGTGAGCAGGACTAAAGGCTCTACAGTGAAATAAGCCAATAAACACTAACCAGAACAGCAATGGACAAGGCATATTGACATTAAGGAGAGGCATGCTTTGTCGAGTGATCAAAAGGGTCCAGTGAGTAGAGAGGTTGGTTGGGGTCACGACGATTTAGACAGCTAGCCAGGCCATCGGTAGCAAGCTAGCATAGGATGGAGGTCTGTTATTAGCCACCTCGTGTGTTCCGTCGGTAGAATAACACTAACCAGAACAGCAATGGACAAGGCATATTGACATTAAGGAGAGGCATGCTTAGTCGAGTGATCAAAAGGGTCCAGTGAGTAGAGAGGTTGGTTGGGGTCACGACGATTTAGACAGCTAGCCAGGCCATCGGTAGCAAGCTAGCATAGGATGGAGGTCTGTTATTAGCCACCTAGTGCCTTCCGTCGGTAGATTAGTCTACCACCGTGTGGTAGAGGGGATTAATCCAAATCACACAACAACAAAAAACAATAGATATAGTTATAGAGGCCCAAGAAAAAATAAATAATAATAAATAATTTGTCCGATAGGTCTATTCAGATAGCAGCCGATAAGACAGCTAACGGTTAGCGGACCGCAGATGGGCATTCAGGTAACGTTGCGACGGAGGAGCCCGCCGGATAACTCCTTCGGGTAGATAACGTGGGTAGTCCAGTTGTGAAGGCCCGGTGGGGCTCCGCGTTGGCAGTAAAACGGGTCTGGATAGGTGATTGTAGCCCAGGAGTGATTGATGGAACTCTTCAGCTGGCTAGCTCCGGAATAATTGATGTTTGAATCGACAAAAGCCGATGGTCACATGGATAGCAGCTAGCTAGCTGCGAGATCCAGGTATGAATGTCCAGAGTTAGCGGTTGAAATCCAGGGACATGGAGAGAAAAATAGGTCCGGTATGTTCCGTTCCGAGCCGCGCCGTACAAAACTCGCGATAGATTTTCGAGCTAAAGGATAGCTGATGACCACAAACTGTGGTTAGCTGAATACTAACGATTAGCCAGTAAAGAAGCTAACTAGCTTCTGATTAGCTTCTGATTAGCTTCTGGCTAGCTTCTGGATTAGCTTCTGGCTAGCTTCTGGCTAGTTTCGGGCTAGCTTCTATGGAGGATTACAGATTTGAGGTAAATAATACTTTTAAAAATATATATATATAAATTGGTGAGGCGGGTTGCAGGAGAGTGTTTTGAAGATGAGTTTATGGAAAATAAAAATATATATAAAAAGGTATGTGAAAAAAAGTTGAAAATATATATATATATCCACAGCAGCCTGTTATTCTCCCTGACGCCCATACATCAGCCTGTTATTCTCCCTAATACTCATCCACAGCAGCCTGTTATTCTCCTAATGCTCACCCACAGCAGCCTGTTATTCTCCCTAATGCTCATCCACAGCAGCTTGTTATTCTCCCTAATGCTCCTCCACATCAGCCTGTTATTCTCCCTGACGCCCATATATCAGCCTGTTATTCTCCATGACGCCCATACATCAGCCTGTTATTCTCCCTGACGCCCATACATCAGCCTGTTATTCTCCCTGATGCCCATACATCAGCCTATTTTTCTCCCTAACGACCATACATCAGTCTGTTATTCTCCCTGACGCCCATACATCAGCCTGTTATTCTCCCTGACGCCCATACATCAACCTGTTATTCTCCCTAATTCTTATCCACATCAGCCTGTTATTCTTCCTGACGCCATACATCAGCCTGTTATTCTCCCTGATGCCCATACACCAGCCTGTTATTCTCCCTGACGCTCATACATCAGCCTGTTATTCTCCCTGACGCCCATACATTAGCCTGTTATTCTCCCTGACACCCATACATCAGCCTGTTATTCTCCCTGACGCTCATACATCAGCCTGTTATTCTCCCTGACGCACATACATCAGCCTGTTATTCTCCCTGACGCACATACATCAGCCTGTTATTCTCCCTGACGCCCATACATCAGCCCGTTATTATCCCTGATATCCATACATCAGCCTGTTATTCTCCCTGATGCCCATACATCAACCTGTTATTCTCCCTGACGCTCATACATCAGCCTGTTAATCTCCCTGACGCCCATACATTAGCCTGGGGCACTGAAGGGCAGATGAGCATGACTGCCTGCTGCTCTCTCTCACTGCCCCCCCAGGCACAAGGGTCAGCCTGCCATGTTGCGGCTGATATGGTATAGAAATAGACTGCTGTTTTCGAGTCACACTGGTGCTGTCCTTAACGGCAGTCCTTGATGGCAGTGTGACAATAAGTCCCGTACAAACTTGGACCAAGGCGCAGAGAAACACAGTAGGCAGAGGTGAGGATAAATCCAGAACATTTCCTGATGCTTAAACAACAACACACTGGCACATGAATCACTAAACAAAACAAGAGACCTGAGCAACCGGCCCAGTCCACAGAGGACCTAAATAGTCATACACCCAATCAGGCTCACCTGGACACAAAGGTGCCCTCCAGTGGCACCCTCAGGGAGTACACTCAATGGTGACCTCTGACCTGTGACAGAAAGTCCTTGATGGCAGTACTTGATATGATTGTAGGTTGGGGTTTAGATGACAGCATATTGTAGAATATGTAATAATGTCAAGATAGATGCGTGATTAGGTAATAAGGCCAAGATGTTGCTAACTGTGACATGCATGATGATGAGTGATTATGCTGTTGTGTTACAACACGTGTCTCCTGTGAGAATGGTGGATCCAGAAAAACTGAACAGTTTTCAAAATACATTGTACTTTTTGGTTGTTCAGAGATACAAAAGGCCATAGAGGAAGGGGAAAAGGATGGAGAGAATAGAGAGAGAATAGAGAAAGAACAGAGAGAGAGAGAGCGAGAGAGAGATGGTTTAACATGCAGAGCTGTAGGGGTCGCAGCTGTCAGTACCTAGGCCGCAGGGAATGACGTCTCATCTCTCTCTCTTTCTCCCTCTTTCGCTCGCGCTCTCTTTCTCTCTCTCTCCTCTCTCCCCCCTCCTCTCTCTCTCTTCCCCTCACTATATTCCCCTCTCTCTCCCTCTCACTCTATGTCCCTCTCTCTCTCTTCCTCTCCCCTTTACCCTGTCTTTCTCTCCCCCTCCCTCCCTGTACCAGCTCTCTCCCTCTCTCTCTCCCCCTCCCTCCCTGTACCAGCTCTCTCCCCTCTCTCTCTCTCCCCCTCCATCCTCTTTTTCTCTTCTAAATCCCATTATTTAGTCAGCACAATGTCTGAGTGAGCGAAATGAGAGCCTCACATTAATCCATTACTCATCTCTATAGCGATGCTTTCAGATGGGCGATACCATATTTACCATACAGAGTCATATCCCTAATGGGACTTAATGAGACGTATATCTCAACAAATCGAGGACTTATGAAAAGTAGGGAACATTCATCGTTCATTTTCTTCTTTGGAATGAAGGATTTTCACAGTGTTCAGCCTGTCCTTAAGTTACGCAAAAGAACGGCAATTTAACTTCAATTTCAGTTTCAATTTGGCCTTCATGACATAACTATTATTACTTGGGTCTATGTGGGGAAAGAGCCTATAGGGATTTCTATATGGGGTTGTCTAAATGTGAGCGGTTTTATTCACGGAGGACTTTTATGTACGCAGTGTAAGTAATGTGTTGATGACGTACTCAACGCAGACGTACTCATGTGTTTAAGTGTTGGGTGGATGAACATATGGTTACTGAAGGTGAGTGACACATTCGTGCTCTTCGTCTTTCAAGACAAAACAAACCAAAAAATGACCTAGAAAAGTCGATGCACTCTGTAAGGATACAATAAATGACCAAAACTCCAACTATGTGAAACACCAGCCTATACAAGTACACCTAAACACTATTCACCTGTAAACTGTCTAGTCCAGACTCTAGAGGTTGTGCTGCTTCAACTCCCATCTGCTCTATACTACTCGAACCCGGTAACTTGATCTTTTCTGGGCTTGCTGTCGTGTAGAAACCTCCCTCCGCCACATTGGGTTGCAGTCCAGCCTCTTCAAACCGTCCAAACACTCAGCATTTTCCACCAAGCCTTGCAGCCACATTCCCACACCGCGGAGTCCAGACGGAGAGGAACCGTGAACACGTTCATCCAGCAGTGAGGGGAAGCTTTTACCGGGCGTGTTGTAGAGCTCCGCCAAGTGGCAATCAATCCTGTCCCACTCCGGACCTGCCCACACCGCTCCCTCTACTTCTTCTGCCACGTCAACCCCAGCTCCCAGCAGCTCTGTCCCCATGGCGATATGTGGCGGCGCGGTTGGGGGTGGTGCATGACCCGCCAGTCGGCTACGATTAGAGATTCCGATCCCCTATATAGTCATGAATATTTCCTGATTCACATCATTTACGTCTTTGGGCTTCTTTCACGTTTCTCTGTCCGCTGAAGGTCGTTTCAGCTAAAATTGTGAGACAGATAGCGGATACGCTAATGCCTCATTGGCATGGCTGCGTCAGCGGCCATTGTTGTATATGCTAATCTATTCCACGCACATAGGCCTGTGTAATTGTGACACTATCAGCAAGACATGAGGTGAATTTTGTGCTCAGTCTATCAAGCACGATTAGGCATGCATTACAGGGCTGTCAATCATGCGTGTAGTAACTTCCAGGTTGTGTTAGGTAATCACTTTGTGTTGCTACGGCTTCCACGGGATGTGATGCGTTAACAGGGGTAGTGATGTAAAGGTCAGAGCCTCTGGCGGAGGGGGAAGTCAAATGCCTGAGGAGATGTTTCTGAATAGAGAGAGAGAGAGAGGGTGAGAGAGGGAAAAAGAGGGTGAGAGAGAGAGAAAGAGAGAGGGGGGGTGACAGAGAGAGAATGAGGGTGAGAGAGAGGAAGAAAGGGAAAGAGAGAAAGAGAGAGAGGGGGGTGAGAGAGAGAGGGTGAGAGAGTGTGAGAATGAGAGAGAGAGGGTGAGAATAAGAGAAATAGAGAGAAAGAGAAAGAGAGAGACAGAGAGGGAGAGGGAGAGGGGATGAGTAAGAGTGAGAGTGAGCAATAAGAGAGCCAACAACAGCACTCCAGGGCCATGTGAAGTCGTGACTCAACTATGAGTATGAAGGCTACCCTGTCCGCATTTATGTACAGTAGCTCTCTATTCCTTTTGCTATAGACTGTATGCCTTTTCTGTAGACCCATTTCTACAGATATATAATGAAGCTCAGATAGGATTTCATGACCTTCATCATGTCAATCTTAAGATAGCTTTTCCAAGTGATTTTAAAGGGGAAAATGGTATTGGTGCATCAATTTTTGGACTTTTAAATGAATTAATGATATACTATTGATTCTTGAAAAAGTTGTTGTTTAACTGCATATTGCCCCTTTAACACTATGCACAATGTGGTAAACACTCCAGTGCAGTACACAGTACAGTAGACGATACAGTACACAGTGCAGTACACAGTACAGTAGACGATACAGTACACAGTGCAGTACACAGTACAGTAGACGATACAGTACAGCATGTTTCAGTGCTTCACTGACTGATTGTGTTACTGGAAGGTTATCTGAGCTGACTCGTTGACGCTGATTCACACTCTACTGGGTTAAAGGATCTACACAGAACAGATCAGAACAAGGCTGCTCCCAGGACGTGATGTGGCCTCAAACCCTCAGAGTACTGTACAAGGGGTGTGCCTCTGTTTGAGCATGCATGCGTGCCACTCGTATGAATTCCATGTGAATGTGTGTTTACATGTGTGTCTCTCCTACTGTATGTCAGCCCCACATTTACACTCAAACTCTATCTCTCTATGTATATACAGTGGTTCTGTACATATATATATATATATATATATACATATCGCTCTCTTCTCTCCTGTCTCTCTCTTAGATACACATACTTTACCTCACTCACAGACCTAAGTCCCTAAAGTGAATCACATTAAAGACAGTGCTTTATTCTTTATTCTTACGTTATGAACACATGAAATACCCCGGGTCTTCCCATTGGTGAGATAACATGTGATTAGCCTGTCCATAACTCTCTACTACCAGACAAGCTCTAAGAAGAGCCCTCATCCGCTGAGATTCCCAGCCCATTCTAAGGCTGTCCCAAATGACTCCCTATTCCTTATTTAGCGCACTACTTTTGACTGGGGCCCATAGGGTTCTGGTCAAAAGTAGTGCACTGCATGGGGGATAGGGTGCCTTTCCGGACGTAGTCTGGACTATTCTAATGGATGAACTGCTTAGAGAGACAGAGGAGATCTCTGGAGACACAGGGAGAGACGGTGAGGGCCCTATTTGAGTGCTTTGATTTCCAATTTCTTTCTGATCCATGAATCTAATTCTGATCTTCCGCTGTCTGGGAGAGGAGAGTGGGCGAGTGGGAGGGAGAGTGTAGGGGAGAAGGAGAAGAGAGAGCGAGAGAGAAAGTGTGGGGCAGTCGAAGGCAGGGGGAGAGTAGAGACGGGGGGAGAGAGAGAGCGAGAGAGAGAAGGTGGGGCAGTGGGTGGAAGGGACCGAGAGAGAGAGAGAGAGAGAGAGAGAGAGAAGGTGTGTCGGTGGTAGGCAGGGAGGGTGAGATAACGATAGACAGATAGAGGGGAGAATCCGAGGATAGAAATAGAGAGGGATGAGAGACAGAAACTGATTGACAGAGAGAAAAACTGATGAGAGAGAGTGATACACACAGGAGAGAATTAGAGAGACTGATTGATTAACAGAGAAAGAGTGAAAAAAAACAATGAGGGAGGAAGAGAGAAAAAGAATGAGGGAGGGAAACAGAGCGAGAAAGAGACAGAGATCATTTATGGAGACTATGCCCCAGATGTCCATTAGAAGGTCATAAGGAATGGATGATCCCTGGCTATAAGAAACCAGTCTGCTAGTCGGCTCTGCCTGGCTGGCTGACTGGATGATTGAGCTGTCATCACCCTGCCTATAGACTGTCTCCAGCTGCCTAACTACACCAACCTGGACAGATGCCAGTCATAGTCGTGCATTTTGGATTTAGAAGCAGGAAGTTACCACCTATTCTCTGACTGTTTCCCTCGATAACTCAATCTCTCAATCTCTCTCTCTCTCTCTGTCTCTCTCTCTCTCTCTCTCTCTCCCCCTCTCTCTCTCTCTCTCTCTCTCTCAATCTCTCTCTCTCTCTCTCTCTCTCTCTCTCTCTCTCTCTCTCTCTCTCTCTCTCTCTCTCTCTCTCTCTCTCTCAATCTCTCAATCTCTCTCTCTCTCTCTCTCTCTCTCTTTCTCCCCTTCTCACTCTGTGGCGCTAAAAACCGAAGGTCTTCATCACTCTATCTAATTCCCCTCCTCCTGCTCATCCTCCCCCTCCTTCTCTTCCTGCCATTAAAATGTGACATTCGACTGATAGCCTGGGCCAGGTGTCCTCCCCTCTTCTCCTCCTCTCCATCGTCATCACTCATACAGCACAGCGCCACAGTGTCCGTACCTGCAAAAGGTTGGCTATAATTAGCCA